>NC_134570.1:1505000-1725000 GCF_050947875.1 Dermacentor variabilis
ATACAAAGTGGTACTATGAACATGCGAATTTTGGCGCAGTTTATATATGACGTCAAATACCGCGCAAACAACCACTGTGCGATTGTTCACATGACTCCGTTCTATTCTTGACCATGATCCCCGAACTAAAGCTTGCGCACGCGTGCAGCCAGCTTTAACGAATGGGGAATGCGTACCGCGCGCGTTTTGTCACCGCTCCTCGGTGGCACGCTAACATTGAATGGTATAGATGGTGCACCGCGCCGAAACAGACAGGAAACAATAATTAACTGGTATATTACGCTTCAGCAGTGGTTTATCAATGCCGCTCTTTAATTATATGAAGGCCCTTTTCAAGTATCCCTTAAGGAAACTTGGCTCGATTCATTGCAAGGCATGGCTTGAAAGAGGGGTCCCATTTAAGCTGCTGAGCATGTGCGGCATGGACGTACGTTCGATACTTCATCAATTCTGCAAAGCACAAGGTGGTGGTGCATTGCGCATGCAAGAAAAATACGTACGCTTACGCAGCTTTATGATGACGGCCCCTGTTTGGGGCCTGAAAATCAATGGCAAAACGAACCTGTCCGACATATCAATTAAGGGCAGCCGCCTTTAGTGGTATCTCGATAAGCGAAAATCGCTTAAACGGAACACCATCCTCATGGTTGGTTGGTTTTGTATTCATGCAATGTTCTGTGCAATGTCTCTCAGTAAATGGAACTCCTGGTGAACGGAACCAATTTCCATGGCCTCTAGAGGTTCTGTTTAAAGAGAGTCCACTATATAAGGTCTGTCTACACTTCTCCATAGTCAATGCGCTTTTTTGGCCGAAGAAACACGAAGTATGGACGGTCGAACACAAAGGACATACGGCAGTGGCCTGATATCCCATTGACCTGGGGCCACTTAATTGTTCTTTGTGTGGCAGCGGAGAAGGGCTTCGTGAATACGTCCATGACCATGCGACTAAACAAACGAAACAGGTATAGTACGCTCTACAGATGCAGAACTCCTTGCACGGGCACATAGCGGCTCGAAAACCGAGGGGAGACGGGCGGTAAGGATGAATTTTAGTATATATATCGACATTAAACGTAGATTGCACGTGCCCCATGGGAATCGGTCGTTTAAGTGAAAGCTAATACTCTTTGCGAGGAGCGTTATGTTCGTTTAGCTACACTTGCAGGTATATAGACCAGACAAACAAGTAGGACACATTTTCACCGAGTACGTCTCGCTCAATGTTCGCAAACTTCATTGTGGCGCTCAAACACGCACCGAACACGTGTCCGCTTTTATGGCACGTGCGACACTGAACCAAACGCGATCGTCCTCCACGTACGTATGAAGTGTCTCCTTGATTACTTGTGTGCAGAGGTAAAACAATAATGTGCAGGAACAATTCACGATTACTTTCAATGTAAATGAACAGCCTAAAGTTGGCGTTCAGGGTAGGTTTCACGTGCGTAGGGCATCGGCACTCAAGTGCTCTTGGGTAAGAACGCGCTTGCGAGGACCATTTACAAGATTAGACGCCAGCATGTCGTGTTTGAAGAGAAAACGGCAACGGACGCTGCGGTGCCACGTGTGTTCTATATTTAGAAGATTCGCCGTTCGCTTCAAGTACCATTTTCTTCGTTAGCTTTTAATATTTCTTGAATGAAGTCCTGTTTCACTTCGTAAGTCTACAGAAAACTTAGCCTTTAACCAGTGCATTTTCAGCGGTGCACGTATAAGCCTATTGGTCGAATGTGTAGTTTGCTTTATTTCTTATCTCTATGGGCACGAGCGTCGGCAAGGAATGCGGCCCATGAAGTCATACATCCCGTCGTTAGCGCAATTAATTAGAAACAGAACAGAATACAGTACACGGTCATCTGAACACTGGTATGTGCCGCATCCTCGCACTAACTATGCTCTTGAAATGTTGCACCCTGGCTTGCCACACCTGTTAAACACGCTTAAATGTTAAAGCATGGATTTCACTTCTTGTCCTATATCGCATTTATATGAGCATTTCAGTTATTTTTGAACACGAATTAATTTGTTATTTGTGACTGTTTCTGAGGTAGACTGTCGTTACACATCTCCGTTTGATATTAGCCTCTGTCAACGGCTGAATCATGTCTTATTCTCTCCTTACAATGATTACTTGGTTAATGATTCTATCACTGCGTTTGTTGCTCTAATGTAATCTGTGGATTGCGTAGTTCTTTTTATGGTTTGTAATGTTTTTACATTGCATTTCTGTTTGCTGGCATAATGTCTGAGCCAACTTGTCATTTTCTTTGCTTATGTATTGTTTTTGTCGGTCCTGAATCAGTGCCTGTGCCTTCTGCTGCTGCCCTTAGACCGGGTTTAAGGGCCGTCAAGTTGCTGCGAGCAACTTCTTCCTTAAGTATCCCATGAATTGTATGTTTATGGAAATAAAGGCATATTATTATTATTATTATTATTATTATTATTATTATTATTATTATTATTATTATTATTATTATTATTATTATTATTATTATTATTTCGTTATGTGGATTAGCCATACCATTCCATATACGCATTCCTTGTATCAATGCTAGCGAATGTAAATTTGCCTTCGTAACTTATTCGAAAGCATATACTGCAGTTCTTTCTTTAATTGTTTATGTCAGACACATTTAACTTCCCTCTCTCCCCAGCGTAGGGTAGTAAATCGGGCAAGGGACCATACATATATACAATATGCGTTTAGATGGTGTTATAAAAGGGATAGGTGCGAGCAAGGTTGATTGTCTTGATGTGTTCTTCAGTGTAAAGACACACAAGATGGACGCACCTTTTCGAGCCATTGTGTCTGAAAACGGCACCTGGCAAAAATGTATAGCATTGTATCTTCAAAAAATGCTTAACATGCTGCCAATTCAGGACCTGTTTCTTGTAAAGAACTCTGATGTGGTACTCGATTATTTCAGGTCGTCAACCCATAAGAATATTAAGGCCTTCTCTGTAGACATCACAGACCTGTTTTATTCTTTACCTCATTCAGGTCTGCTCTCCAGTGTTCAGAGTTATATTGACGCCTTTGGAAACGTTGCCTTCGCGAACGCCACCGGGATGTCGAATGACGATTTCTTAGGACTTCTTAGCTTTTATCTTCAGTCTACTTTCATTCAATGGGAAGGGCAGCCTTTTATACAGAAGGAGGGAATTTGCATAGGATCATGTATAGCTTCCATTCTTAGCGATATATTTTTAGCTGAAGTAGACAAGAACATAAGCGGTCGGCTTCCAGATTTTAAGATTCTCAAAGTTTTTAGATACGTCGATGATTTTTTAGTTCTACTTGACTGCAGCTCTAACTTTCGATTTTTTAACCACTAATGCACTTTCTTTTAACGCGAGGGTCTATCTCCTCTAAAAATAACGCATGAACTGCCGATTGACGGAAGTATCCGATTTCTTGACATTAAGTTTTGATTTTTCACTGACCATGTACGCTGGAAGTACGAGCCTCGCGCGAACAAGCCACTGCTCCCATATCAGTCGGCGCATTCTAAGTTGGTTAAGAGGGGAATCACAAAGACATGCTTGTCAAACGCATTATGTAAGTCACACCCGGAGCTAATGACCGAAAGCATCAAGGATCAGATCCTCCGTCTTCGATCGGCAGGTTACCCTACACATGTACTTATTAGCGTTGCTGAGGGTCTGCTCAAGTCGAAGCTATCAAATAATTCCGCCAGCGTGCCTTGTGTAGATAAGAGGAGCGTTGCTGTCATCCCATATATCCACGGCTTATCGCACCGCTTAAAGAAAATAGGCCAACGTGCGAATGTTAGGCTTGTGTTTTCAGCTTCTACAAAATTGCAATGCCTGTGCAGACTAACCAGACAGGCCTCTCTGATAAGCGCATGTGCAAAAAGAAACACCAGGAACCGTTTGTTGAATGTGTAGAAGCAGTTGTTTACAACCTTCCTTTAAAGTCTGGGAAGAACTGCGTGGGACAAAGCGGAACGTGCATCAACGAGCTTTTAAAGGAACACCAGTATAATGTAGCAGAAAAGCGGAGTGGGTTCCTTGACGCCCACTGCAGGAATTGCAGCTACACTGTCGCGGGGTGGATGATGGTGACCACTCGACGTGTGCTCCAGCATACAGAGACTGCTCCATAGTGGGAAAAGCCCGAGGTAGGATAACTCGCGAAATTATAGAAGCAGAGATGATTGATAGGCTTGGCGATAACTGTGTGTCTAAACCATCAATTGCCCTTTCCCGCAAAGAGTTATCGTACCTGTGCGTTAGTGTGTAAGGGTTTTTTTTTGTAAACAGCGCATGTATGATGTACGTGAAAAATTTGTATATATGTATGTATGTATATATGTACGTATGTATGTTAAATGTTTTTGGCAGGTTCTTTTGGCTGCCACGTTACACAATTGCAGTATTCGACGCGGTTGGTCGCAAGGAACCGGAAGACACCGAACTTTCACCGGTGGGTGCTTTTGTGACTTTTCGCCGAGCTGTTTCTGGTGGACCACGCTAGCGCGCCGCTAAACCTAACGCGCTCAGCCTAACGGCAGAGCGGTGGCCGCTCGGCGAGACGCTCGCTCGAGACGCTCGGCGAGTGACGGCGAGACGCGGTGCTATGGCCTCCAATGCAAGCGTGGTGAATGTTGAAGGCATGGATATTAGTCCGGAGGATGCGGAGTGCTCAGGCTGGGTAACAGCGCGGGACAAAAAGAAGAAGAAGACCGGGCCGGGCGAGCCGCGGATGCCGGGGCCCGAAGCGAAGAAAGAAGGCGAGAAACGCGGCAGCCGCACTGCCGCACCACGGAGCGCGTTGAAGCGTATCGTGGACGCCTCGAGGCTCGCCAGATTACCGAGGGAGCAATTCAAGATCATCGTCCGACCTCGAGGGGGGCTGGACTTAAAGAAGTCGGATTTGATACACCTCGCCCGGGCGCTGGCCATGGCGGCGGCCCTGGCGCCGACGCAAGTGCGGGATGACACGGTGTGCCCCAATGGCATCCAGAACATGCTAGTTATTTCCACGCCGCATGAAGCGAATGCGCGCGCCTACGCCAAGATCCAGAGGATCCACACGAAGGAGGGGCCCTTCGACGTGGCAGCATACGTGGCGGCATCGGATGACACCTGCAGGGGAGTGGTGGGGGGGGGGGGGGATCCCCGAGATCAGCGACGCCAATCTAAAGGCGCTCATTGTCAACCACCAAGACCCCAAGGCATTAGAAGTACGAAGAATCAAGAAGACCCCCACGATCGTTGTGCTCTTTGAAGGACAAAGGGTGCCGAATCACGTGGTCCGCGGGACGGTCATGTTGCCTTGCGCCCTGTATCGCAGGCAAGTAGACGTTTGCTACACGCGTGGAGAGCTCGGCCATAGAGCAGACGTCTGCCCTAACGGCGAGGACAAAAGAAAATGCCGCGGTTGTGGCATGGTTTCCCCACCAGAAGATCATCAGTGCGACCCAAAGTGTGCCATCTGTGGAGGCGCGCACCCGACGGCCGACCGCAGGTGCAGCCAGCGCTTCCAGGTGCCGTACATCCTTCGTCGGAGGCGGCAGCGCCGGCGGCGCGCCCAGGAGGCGCAAGTGGCTGCAGGATCACGTGATGCCAGCGTGGCAGGCGCGGTCCCTTCCTGGGGCCTTTCGGCAATGAGAGGGCGCTCCCGATCCAGGGAGCACGCCGACAGCAGAGCGCGCTCCCGATCCAACGGGCGCCCCGTCAGCAGAGCGCGCTCCCGTTCTAGGGGACGCTCGCGCTCCAGTGTTCGCATCCAGGAGGGGCCTACCTCGGTGGACAAGGTCACGGAGACGATGACTGGAAAGAAGGTAACGCATGGTACATTGCCAGAGCAGATGGATGATCCGCGTCTTGCGGCTTTAAAGCTGGAAAACGCGCAGCTCAAGGCGGAAATCCGTAAGTTGAGGGCAGACCTCGAATCGATTCGTAAAGCACAGAACGGTCATGGCAGCACGTCGCCCGCACCAGCGCAAAAACCAGTGCTGGGTCAGGCAAAGCGTAAGGTGCCCCCTCCCGAGTCGACCGAGGCTGCGGTGGAGCTGATGGAGGAGGCGTCCGTATCGGCTTCCATGCCCGCCGCGACCATCGCGAAAGGATCGCTTGCAGAACTCCTCGATCGATTAGCGGAGGCGATTAAGACACAGTCCGGAGCTATCGAGCAGCAATCCGAGACCATCAAGAAACAGTCTGAGGCCATTGCTACCCTCAACCGCAGAATGGGGATAATGGAGGCTAAGCTTGTTGACGTAAGCAGACTGAAGGTGGCCGGTAAAGTTAAGAAAGCACATCAGGATTCCGAGGCGTCGGGCAAGTGCACCGCGCTCAAGGGGATGCTAAATAAATAGAGACACATTGGCGGACAACACAGGCAAACTATTTGTGTGGCAATAGAACTGCGCCAGCTTCAAGAGGCGCAAGGCCTCGCTACAACAGTTTGTGAAAGCACAAGCGGACAAACCGCATGTCCTGCTCCTACAGGAGACCCTTTGTGAGGAGGCGACCTTCTCGGGTTACCGCGTTGTCTCGACGAGAGGAGACGGTAGGAGAGGGGTAATCACTTTGGTTAAGAAGGCAGTTTCCTTCCAGGAGCACGAGAGCACAATAGGCAGAGCTGATGCTAGCACTAGATTGGAGGCGCAGCTGGTTGACATAATCCCTAGTGGCAGGATCAAACAGAGCATATTCGTACTCAATGTGTACAGCCCTCCGACAGATCAGAGGCAGAGTTTTCGCGGACTCCTAGGCAGGGCAGTCTCCATAGCGGGTGACAGCCCTCTGATAGTGGCAGGGGACTTCAATGCCCCGCACATGGCCTGGGGTTATAGTAGACAAACGGCGAAGGGAGTGAACTTAGTGAGCACGGCAGAAGACTGCGCGTTGACCCTAGTGGCGGACCCCCGCTTTCCCACGAGAATAGGCACCTCGGTGTCGAGGGACACGATGCCAGATCTGGCTCTTGTTAGAAACACTGACGCAGC
Source organism: Dermacentor variabilis (assembly GCF_050947875.1). NCBI lineage: Eukaryota > Metazoa > Arthropoda > Arachnida > Ixodida > Ixodidae > Dermacentor > Dermacentor variabilis. Next base: position 1,511,981 of record NC_134570.1, read on the forward strand.
CTGGACTAACTTGCAAGAAAATTTAGGGAGCGACCATCACATTGTGGCGTTATCAATCAGGATCAGAGCGGCCCCGCTTAGGATATTTAAGTACGTTGATTGGGATCTCTTCCGAAAGGTACGGGACGAAGATGAGTCGGAGTATGGTGCACTGGAGGATCTACTCGTGCAGGTCAAGAGAGACGTTGAAAGGGCCACCAAGGAAATATCCACGGACCTTAAGACCCCCAGGATGGACGCGCGCCTGGCGCATCTCCTGAGGGCCAAGAGGTCTGTGCTGGAGAGGTGGAAAACGCAAAGGCTAAACCGCAAGCTGAGAAAGAAGATCGCGGAGCTTAATCGCAGCATAGAGGCACACTGTCTGGAGCTCAACAGACAACAATGGAACGAAGCCTGCTCGGCAGCAGACGGGCGAATGCGCACGGGGGGAAAATGAACCTTCTTAAGCACCTGCTCGATGATAAACAGACCAAGGGTAATCAGAGACTCTCCGTAGATAGACTTGTGCATAAGCAAAAACAGGAAGGTCATTCCGATACGTCCCTTCTTCGAGACCTGGCAAGGAAGTATCTTCCGGTAGGAAAGGATGAACTACGGGAATGCCCTCGATACGTGGGGGAGGACGCCCCAACGCTCGATGATCCGTTTTCTGAGGCAGATATCAGGGAGGTGCTCTACAATCTCAATGGTAGGTCGGCCCCTGGGCCGGATGGCATAACCAACCGGGTTTTGAGGAACCTGGACGACCGGTCCATTAGCACCATTGCAAAGGAAATCAACAAGGTATGGTAGGAAGGTAGTGTTCCGGACTCAAGCAGGCGACGGTGGTACTGACTCCTAAGCCTGGAAAGCCCCCAAGCCTGGACAACCTCCGGCCCATTTCGCTAACGTCATGTTTAGGTAAGGTTGCCGAGCACGTTATACATAACATGATCTCAAAACACATAGAGCGCGAGGGGTTGTTCTCGTACAATATGGTAGGGTTTAGACCATCTCTTTCCACGCAGGACGTCATGCTACTGCTAAAAAGACAGGTTATTGACAACAGGACTAGAGACGTCAGGGGCATTCTTACACTAGACTTGTCCAAAGCCTTCGACACCGTGTCGCATGACTTCATCTTAAATGAGATTTCGGCATTGAACTTGGGAGGTAGATTTTTCGCGTTTGTGGAGTCCTTCCTGAGGGGCAGGACAGTGGTCGTCAAGGTGGGGCAGACCAAATCAGAACCATTCCCGCTAGGAAACAGAGGCACGCCACGAGGGGCGGTGATCTCCCCCCTCCTATTTAACATTGCAATGCACGGACTCTCGAAGCGGCTGGCCACCGTGCCAAACGTGGGACAAGCGCTGTACGCCGACGACATTACGATCTGGTGTCCGGGAGGCTCGGAGGCGGCCGTGGAACAGGCGCTCCAGGAGGCCTTGGACGTGACCCAGTCCTTCCTGGAGGGCACGGGTCTCCAACTCTCCCCGACCAAGTCAGAGCTCATGTTATACAGACTGGCAAGGCAGGGGGTTCGGGGGCTCGTGCCGCTCGAGCAGATCCCCATAGATGTATACACGCGGGACGGCCAGAAGATCCCCAGGGTGAATTCTATTAGAGTTCTATGATTGTTGCTCGATGCCAGGGGCTGTAATGCTAAAACCATTGCGCATCTGACCGCCAAAACCGAGAATATTCTCAGATTAATCATGAGAGTCTCCAATAAGAAGGGGGGCCTAGGCGAGGACAACCTACTTAGGGTGCATCACGCTTTTCTTATGAGGCACATCAACTATGTGGTCTCGGCCCTGCAGTGGACAAAGACTGAAAGGGACAAGCTTGACAGGTTGATGCGGAAAAGCGTCAAGAAGGTACTGGGTATTCCGATCACGGCGAGCACGGACAGGCTAATGCAGCTCGGCGTTCATAACACGACCCTCGAACTCATAGAGGCGCAACGAGCGGCGCAGATCACGAGGCTTTCGGGCTCCAGCGCCGGTAGGCGCCTCTTGGAGGCTGCGGGCTTGCAGCCGCGTTACAGTCACAGCGAAGTGGTTCAGCTGGACGAGAACTCCAGAGGGACCTACGTCGTCAGTCCCTTCCCTAGAAACGTTCACCCACAACATAATGCGGGCAGGCGAGCAGCTCGTGCCAGGGCGATATTGAAGAAAACGGTCGGCATGGAAGCCTTCGTGGACGCAGCTCAATATGGGCGCTCCGGCAAATTCACGGTCACGGCGGACAGCGAAAAGGGCGAGCTCCTATCTGCGGCCCCGGTAGGCGCTGTGACGGCCGACGGGGCAGATCAGGTGGCGGTGGCGCTGGCGATGCAGGATTCAAAAAGGCCGTCTATCTACACTGACTCACGCGCGGCCGTCAGGGCTTTCGCTTCGGGAATGGTTGCGAGACAGATGGAGGCGATTCTGAAAAACAAGTCCAGAACTAATTGTGACCCCGTGCATTATATTATATGGTTCCCAGCTCACATGGGCGACAACGTGCTGCCGGACCGCCCGAAACCCAATGAAATTGCTCACCGCCGTGCGCGAGAATTAACGCGCCGCGACGGCGATGGGGCTACGTTGAATCCGGAGGAGCTCGGCCACAGCGACCCCTTATTAACCTTTCATGAGATCGTCTCCCATTATAAAGAGGAACTCAGGCGCTTCCCGCCTCCACATCCAAATCTATGCAGATCTCAATCGATCACGCTTAGGATGCTTCAGACGAAGTCATATCCCTCGCCAGGTTTCTTAAGCAGGATTAATCCAGAAATTGACCCACAGTGCCCGGATTGTGGGGAGGTTAGCACTCTACCTCATATGCTCTGGCAGTGTCCTGCGTTACGGGATACGCCCCTCACCAGCGAACGGGACTGGGACGAGGCCATATCTAGTTCGCAACTCAAGCTCCAGTCCATGGCCGTCCAGAGGGCCCGTGAAAGAGCGGAGAGGCTTGGCCTCCCGATTCCGACATGGGAGCAGCCAGCGGCGAGCCGGGGGCCCCAACGGGTCTCCCCCGGCTAGTCCCTCAGGACCTCAATAAAAGTTCATTGTCTGTCTGTCTGTCTGTCTGTCTGTCTGTCTGTCTGTCTGTCTGTCTGTCTGTCTGTCTGTATGGGTCCCTTGCTCGAAATAAAGATTGTTGCAAGTTAGCGCCTGTGTGTGTCACGTCTCACTTTCGTCCTTGTCTTTTTAACGCGCTATAAGCCTCACGATATTTGGCGACGCAAATGTGCACCTTGTGGATGACCGTGTGGTGTTTTGTAAGGCGATGTATTTTGCCAATAAGAATGCACATACTTGAAGCAATTGAACAGCGCAATGAAAAAGCGTGATGAGGGATCGAAGAAGACAAAGGCAGCGTTGAGTATATATCCGCCTTTTGTTGTCGTTGTTTTTCGCGCTGCTTGCCTCAAGAATGTAATACCAACTTAACCAGTAAATTATGTAGGGTTCTCACGTACACATATAAAGTACAGATATTGAAGTACATACAGAGACATTAAGTAACGCTTAAAGCGACATATATTATAAACACAAGAAAACAGTTAAGCCTTTGCATATTTGCGACACAAGTATAATGATGCTCAGGCCGTTGGTGTAATGATACACTATGCGCTTCCGTAACTTTCTGTGAAACGTTTGAGAGACGTGCGTCTTTGCGAATCATTCAGAGGCCACCTGTGAAATTTCACATTCGCGAAAGCACCCAACCGAAGTTCCACAAGGCGCGGTCAATCCCTTATGCTCCTCGTGAAAAAGTGGAAACGGAGCTGGACCATTTAGTGGAGCAAGGCATATTATGGCCCATAGCACATTCTGAGTGGGCGGCGCTAATCGTACCAGTACTGAAGAAAGACGGGTCCCTTCGCATCTGCAGCGATTTCAAAACCACAATCAAGGCTGCCTGCATAATTGAGCAGCACCTTTTACAAAACATTGAAGACATTTCCGCGTCAGTACCTGGGGGATCGTTTTTCACAACACTGGGCCGTAAGGAAGCATATAACCAAATCCCTTTGGATGAGGAGGCGAGGAAGTTGGCCGTGATAAACACTCACAAGGGGTTATTCTCACATGGTTTAACACTCACAAGGGTATGGAGTTGCCTCGGCTCCCGCAATTTTTCAGCGGTGCATAGAAACGGTCCTGGCCGACCTTCCAGCCGTGCAGGTGTATTTGGACGATGCATTGATAGCGGAACGTCAAGACTGTAATGGCTCAGTACTTCGGGACGTTTTGCGCCGGCTTCAAGACACTGGTATCAAGCTGAAGGCCGAAAAATGCCATTTTTTCAATGACGCCATCGTCTGCCTTGGCCATCGCATCGACAAAGACAGCTTGCATCCGCTTGAGAAGAACCTAGCAGCAATGCGGGACTCACCACGGCCTACGAATGTGAGTGAACTGCGCTCGTTTTTGGGTCTGTTGACTTATTATCCCCGGTTCTAGCCACACATGTCAACGATGCTGGCCGTGTTGTATTTTCTGCTTGAAGAAGAGCATAAATGGCATTGAGGAACGGCGCAGGAAAATTCATGTCTCAAGGCTAAACAAACACTTCTGAGTTCGTCTGTTCTGGCGTATTTCGATCCCACACAACCTGTGCGCTTGGAATGTGATGCATCACCTTCGGGTTTAGCTGCCGTAATCTCGCACCGAGATGGGAAATCGGATAAGCCCATTGCCTTCCGTTCACGCACGTGAACACGCGCCGAAAAGACTTATTTTAAGCTCGAGGAGGAAGCTCTCGCGCTGGCGTTCGGAGTAACAAAGTTTCGAGACTACCTGCTGGGCCGCGATATTGTATTGGTCACGGACTATCAACCACAAGTGGGACTTCTAGGAAAAGATCGAGCTGTGCCCCCAATGGCCTCGGCACGTATTCAGAGATGTTTCTAAGTCAGTATCGGTACCACATCGAGTACAAGGCCGGCAAGGAAAACGCCAACGCAGACGCACTCAGCGCTTGCCCGTGCCGATACCAGATGCTAACAAGAATACGTGCTTTCTTCAGAGAACCTTGACAGCTCGTTCGTGCCAGCGGGTGCCATACCGGCGCTGACCAACGCAGATGAATACCTCCAGCATGGTGCAGCACTTTGTACTTAATGGGTGACCTAAACGCTTGTCACCGTGCCACAATCACCTTCAACCTTATTTTTGCTGACGAGTGGAGCTGTCAAGCGTAGAAGGCCTGCTATACTGGGGTCATCGCATCGTCGTACCCCGCAAAGCACGAGTCTCCATGCTCGCTGAGCTGCCTCGGTCACACCAGGGTGCATCTGCGATCACCAGGGCTCGGACGCTGTTCTGGTGGCCTGGGTACATGTGCATGTGCGTACGTACATGTGTACATGCGCATGTACATGGCTGCGCATGTACATGTGTAGATGCGCAGCCAATGCCTTATCACCAGGTTCCTATCTTTTGGCCAGAAATGGGGACCAAGTAGTCACGGCTTCACATTGATTATGCCAGACCAATAGAGGGACGCATGCTGTTGATAGTCGTCGACTCGCATACTAAATGGATCGAGGCATTTCCCGTCAGGTTAGCCGACCACAGAAGTTACAATCGTACGGTATCAATCCTACGATATCATTGAGGTGCACCGTAGTAGGACTCTGGATTATTGTTGACCATCTGGGAAAGTTCATGGCTCCACTGTTGTATGCCCATAATCAGCCCCCATGAAGTGCTGACTGAATGGTTGTCTCATAAAAGTTGCAGTGGCACAAAAAGGCGAGCCTCCACCCTTCCCAGGATATACAGCCGGCTCTTGTCACAGTGCTATTTTGCCTAGCCATCTGATCAATTGACAACTTTTTATATGACATTTGGTGACATCAAATCCAGGAACCTGGTGACATATACAAGACCCTGCTGGCTTCATAACATTTGAAAAAGCAGCTGAACAAGCTAATTGAAGAGCACGGAATTGGTCTTTTTATTTCATGTAGCGATGACATCTTTATGAAACTTATCATCACTGTATACTATACGCAATGTGCGTGTTTATTTAAAATGTTTAGAATTATCAGAAGTGATTTAGGGGTCATTTAAAGAAAATAAGGCTTTGAAAGAACGCTTTATTAGCCCAAATTGATTTCGCATTTACTGATCTTTAGTGTCACTTTAATTGGTAGAACCTCGCAAGTGTAATGCAGAAGAGTAGCTGTGGCTTCCACCTGTGGCAATCTTTTTTTGTCTGCTTTCATTTGCCTTTTGCTCATTGATTCTACATTTCAATGAAACATGACGCTTAATTTCCCCTTCGCTTTTTGTGTGTGACGGATGGTGGACCCAGGATCAATACAGCAGCCGACACGGCAGTCGGAGAATATGCACGCCACAAGCTCTATTGTTACATCAAGAAACGTTTCACATAGAGATAACTAGGACACTTATGGAGACAGTTGTTTTTGTGAGATAAACGCATGAAAGGTGAAACATCCTACATCCTTTAAAGTATTGGTAAAAAAAGATGTTGCGTTACGCAAAACAGAAAGGTATAGTAAGCCAAGGGTGTTAACAAACCATGGAAAGAAAACAAGAAAGTATTATGTCCCTGATATTTTTAATGAACTTGTTGTAACACTGTATGATATCAATTCAAAAGGTAAAATGATGAAAAATGTGAGGAAGTGGTATTCAACTGTTTATTTTAATATGTGATTTTTTTATTGGGATTCTTACGTGGCTGGAAAACGTAGTACTTATTCTTTGTGTGTTAGAATATTTTACTTTGAAGTTGTACAATTTTGAACGGCAATTGTATGTTTCATATCTCTGTTGAAAGCTGTACCACCTACTGGTTGGTCTTCTAACAAGCACGATGTGCTTAGATTGACCAGCAAACAAGATCTGTCAAAAAATGTATTTGAAATAAAGCCTGATTCGATTTGATTTGATTTGCTGCCACTGTTGCGTCTATGGTTGTTCTGCGCATAGCCGTCAACAACTGCTGTTGAGGGCAGGGCTCCTTTGTGGCACACAGATTTGAGTGGGAGGGCACCAGAGGGGGAGCAAACAGCAAACTCAGGAACTTGGGAAGAGGCTAGAGGATCCTAGACCATCAGGCTAATAAGGACACCAGGCCATCAAGGTACAAAGGACGAGTTGAGAGCGCCATGCCTTGGCTGGAGATTCAGATGGGTTGAGTTATGCTCGAACATCCCTGAGCCATCACAACCAACCGGACCAAGCCGGTAGACAGTACCAAGCTGTTAGAGCATCAGAGAACAGGCCCCTGAACTAGAAGACCAGCCAAGCCAGCTGGCCTTTTTTTCTTCTGGGCGTCTTTGCTACATGTGCTACATACAGTGCTGCTGACCACCATGTATCTAGAGGCTTTCATTAAATGTGTTCCTACTGACGTGCTCGAGGTGACCAATCATCATCATCATCAGCCTGGTTACGCCCAATGCAGGGCAACGGCCTCTCCCACACTTCTCCGACTAACCCGGTCATGTCGCTTAAAATTCTTGTTTCAACTACTAAAAAATAACTATAGGATAGATACCTTCCAATACATTTCATTCTCCGAGGCTCGACCTACATGTAACAAGTATGCGCACACATTGACAGAATACGCATGTAAAAATGACACATTTAAGTATTCTTTTTTCCCGGTCGCAATAGCAGAATGGAACAAACTTGATCCTACTATCACCAACATTGAATCATATACGAATTTATCTCGCAAATAGAAAAAGATGTGTGTGAATAACAGTACCTATTATGCATGCAGGGACACCGGCACAGATTGCTTTATTCGTTAGGAAATTTTAATAAACACTCTCATTTTCGACAGCTTATTCGTTTGCCATAATGATTCCCAAATACTCGTAGTTTATTTTAGTTACTTTTGTTTTATTATTTGCCCTTAGTAATATCTGTGCTCTTGTTATAAAGCATCTGGCTCTGTTACATTTCATTTTTTATTATTTACTATTCCGTTTAATCTTAACATGGTTTACTTGTATAGTACTATGTATAACCTGCACTGCTTATGTCGTTCTTTTACTTTTTGTATAATCTATACTTTCATTTCCTTGCATTGTACAGCTCAATTATTGCACTGCCCAACTGCCACGCTCTCGAAGGAGAGCAGCAGTATTGAAAATAAATAAATAAATAAATTGTGGCCATGTCGTCCCTGCAAACTTCTTAATCTCATCCGCCCACCTAACCTTCTGCCGCCCCCAGCTACTCTTCCCGTCCCTTGGAATCCAGGCTGTAACCCTTAATGACCATTCTCATTACATGTCCTGCGCATGCCCCCCCCCCATTTCTTTTTCTTGATTTCAACTAACATGTCATTAACTCGAGTTTGTTCCCTCACCCAATCTGCTCTTTTCTTATCCCTTAACTTTACACCTATCATTCTTCTTTCCAGAACGAGACAGAATGAGAACATTAATCTGAGTGTCTCCAAGTTACGGCCAACATCATCTTGGTTTGGTCCAGCTACATGGCATTTGCATATCTTTAAGGTTTAACACAAGTTACGTGAAACAGCCTGTATATGTGGTACAGCTTCATGATGTTGAACACATTTACCCTTGTAAATAATTTCTATATAAAAGTACAAAGACGCCCTGTGACATGGCACCATGTAAGATGGCCATCATTAATACAGAGGTTCACACTATCTGTATAATTTCATGACATAATTTCACAGAATAAAACTTCTCCACCTAAGTAAGTTACCTGCCCTGCAAAGCTCACCTGACCCGCAAAATATTTTTTCTGCAGATTAAAACATATACTCCTACCTCAAGAACAGAGCACTCGGCTGGCCCGGGCTGTAATGTGAGCCTGCTGTCAGTGTCAAAGTGCCTCCGGTCATTATTTTTCTTTTCAATGTGCTATTCTGAGAAAATTGGTGCTCGGCACTTATTCCAGATTTAATTGCGCCTATTCTTCCCTTTTGAGATATGTGAAAAATAAATTCTGTCGATTGGGCGTGGAGGCAGAGCAAAGACTACAAAAGCAAGGTACTAGTGTACATTGTCTTCTGGAACTGCTTTGAATTTATCTAGGATCAATGATTCCTGAATACGGAAATTGTGTATATGTGCAACAAGATGGAATTTTTACTGACTCTTGCCTAGCCCCAAAACTGCGTAAGCTTTTTAAAACAAAGGGTGTCCGAGTATTCATGCCACTGTTAAATTGCATGTTAAGGCTTGCCTTAGGTATGTTTCAGATTTTTGGCTATGCTTATATTTTTTAAAACACGAAGTGTATTCATGTGATAGCAATTTTGCAGCACTTCAGGGGTTTGTTCACCGTGCTAGACATCACATATGAATTGCCACGTGAGTAATCTCAAGTTTTTGGACATTAAAATCTGCATGAACATTTAACACACATGTTGGACGTATTTAAATAAAGGAGGAAAGGCACTCATGAGATACGATTCTGCATGCTCAATGTCTGTTAAAAGAGGGCTAGTGATGTCATGCTTGTGGGATGTCGTGTCTGCCGAAGGACGAATCCCAACATAAAAACGTAACGCTTCTTTATTCGACTAACGATGGCAGCGGGCGGACATACCAACGCTACGTTCTTCCCAGTAGCGGAAGGTAGAAGGCGGTCTTTCTCAGCCAGGCAGCCTGTTTTTATAGCCACCGTCGGTGACGCATACCTCGGGTGACGTGGCGGTGGCGCTATGTTTTATCGACCATGCAGTCCAGCGTGCAGCTGTGTCATGCTGGGCCAGATGATAAGAAGACGGAGGGTGCGCAGAAATGTGCGCGGAGTGTGTCGCCACATCGCCCCCCCCCCCCCCGCGGAGTGGAGAGCACTCAGGGCTTGAAAAAAATCTGGGCAGCGTACGCGACGTCCGCCGAATGTAGTGACAGAAGCAGGCTGCGATGTCGGCGGTCGTGGATGGACGTCTGTGCGTGTACTCGTATTCCCTGGTTCGGCGGAATCGGTGTAGGCCGGCTTCAGCCGGTCGATAGAGACGCGGACGGCGTTCCCTTTAATGCGCAGGGTGAAGGTTTTGTCGTCGCGACGGAGAACTGGGTAGAGTCTGTAACTGGGTAGGTGGCTGTAAGCGAGAAATTCGCCTGGGAGACGGAGGGGTTCCCCGTAGACGACCTCTGCAGGTGTAGCATGAATGTCGGGCTTGAAGGTGGCGCGAAGACCTAGGGTGACGGCTGGGATGGCTTCAGGCCAGGTTGAGACCGGGTGGCACATGATGGCTGCTTTGAACTGTCGGTGGAAACGTTCGATCATCCCGTTGGCGCATTGGTGGTAGCTGGTGGTCCGCGAGCGTTCGAACCCGATGGTCAGCCCGAGCAGCCGGAAAAGGTGCGATTCGAACTGTCGTCCTTGGTCGTTGGTGACGCGGCGAGGGGGCCCGAAGCGGGCAATCCAGTCGGTGAAGAAGGCCAAGGCGACGTCTTCCGCAATGATTCCCTCGAGGGGCCATGCCTCAGGCTATCGAGTGTACCGATCGATGGCGCTGAGGCAGTAGTGATAGCGTCCAGCTGGAGGCAAGGACCCTATGATATAAAGGTGGACGTGTTGAAACCGACCAGAGGTCTGGGGGAATGCGCCGAGTGGTGAAGTGACATGCCTGGTGACTTTAGCGCGCTGACATTGTATGCAGGAGCGCGCCCAGGTGCGGCAATCCCGCTGCATGGAGGGCCAGACATAGCGGTCAGCCACGAGGCGTGCAGAGGCGCGTATGCCGGGATGGCCGAGATTATGTAGCGGGTAAAGAGGCCACGGCGATGGGAAAGGGACACGTAAGGCCTGCTTCGTGCTGTTGATATGACGGAGTAGATAGTCTTTGTCGATTCAGGTATGGGGACTTGCTGCAGCTGTAGCGAGGACGCGCCCTTAAGAAGCTCCTGCAGTTCAGCGTCCGTAGTCTGAGCCTCGGCGAGGACATCAGCTGTTAACTGCGAAGGGCTAATAGCTACCACACGTGAAAGCGCGTCGGCGACCACGTTGTCCTTCCCGCTGACATGTTGGATGTCGGTGGTAAACTGGGCGATGAACGATAGCTGGTTCTGCTGGACCGGCGGGAGTTTGTCGCGGCGCTGAGAGAAGGCGTAGGTGAGCTTAGATAGTGTGTAGTGTAGTCAGTGTAGGTTTATGGTCGGTGTAGATAGTGCAGTGTTGTGCTTCGAGAATGTGGCGAAAGTGCTGAACTGCTTCGTATATCGCCAGAAGTTCTCTGTAGTAAGCTGGCGAACTCGACGGCGTGGGGGTCGTCGTTTCGTCGGTGGGACTGGCCGCAGAAGGGGTCGTTTTGCGAGCTGAGAGCTTCTTGGAGAAGAACGCCAAGGGATGCCAGGTGTTGTATACGTGCTGCATAAGGGCGGCGCCTACGGCGACGCTAGAGGCACAGGATGGGAGAGAAGTGTGACCGTGCAAAGAGCAGCTTTGCATTTTTCGAAAAGTTCCGTTAAAGCCGGTGTCCACGTGACGGTTTGGTTTCCTCGTAGACCAGCCAAGGCATCATGGAGGGGAGCCTGGTAGTCGGCTGCGTGTGGCAAGAAACGCCTGTAAAAGTTCAGCATGCCGAGGAAACGGCGAAGGTCTTCAGCGGTGGTTGGTTGAGTGCAATTTTGCATGTCTGAGATGCGTTGAGGTAAGGGTCGAGTTCCCTCTGATGAGACTTCATGGCCGAGGAATTTGACGACTGAAGCGCCGAGCGTGCTCTTTGGGACATTGACGAGTAAGCCGTGGTCATCGAGGCGTTGGAAAAGCAGACGAAGGTGCCTGTGATGTTCGTCAGTGTTGCGGGAAAAGACCAATATGTCGTCAAGATAGACGAAGCAGAAGTCGAGGCAGCGGACGACTTCGTCGATGAAGCGTTGAAAGGTTTGTCCAGCGTTCCTCAGGCCAAAGCTCATGAAGGGAAATTCGAACAAGCCGAAAGGAATAATAATTGCAGTTTTTGGGACGTCGTCCGGATTGACGGGTATCTGCGTGTAGGCCTTCACAAAGTCTAGCACGGAAAAAACGTAGCAGCCGGAAATGCAATGCGCGAAGTCCTGTATGTGGTGAACGGGGTACCTGTCCGGAATTGTGCGGGCGTTGATAGCACGGTAGTCCCCACAGGGCCGCCAGCCTTCGGTCTTCTTAGGGACGAGGTGAAGTGGCGAGGCCCATAGACCGTCGGAGGGGCGGGCGATTCCCTCCCGGAGCATGGCTTCGAACTCTGCTCTGGCTATGCGCATGCGGTCCGGGGCAAGGCGACGGGCGCGACAGAAAACCGGGGGGCCAGGGGTGGTCCGGATGTAGTGCAAGGTGGTGTGCTGCACGTCGCGTGGCAACCCGCTGGGGCGCGTCAAACCGGGAAATTCGGCAAGGATGGCGTGGTACGGTGAATTATGTTCGACACTGAGTACTTTGATGCTTGGCTGGTGGGTAGTCGTTCGCTGTCCTGGCGCAGAATGTCCCGTTGTCGCGTCGATGAGACGGTCGTGGCTGCAGTCCGGAAGGAGGTTTTAGTGCGCCAAAAAGTCTGAGCCGATGATTGGCTCTGTGACGTCTGCTATGACAAAATTCCAATGAAGGTCACGGTGAAGGTTTTTAAGCTGTACGTGCAGGCGGAGCGAGCCGCAAGTTTTGATGGTGGACCGGTTTGCCGCGCTGAGCTCGAAAGACGTAGAAGAACGGGGACCTTGAAGGTGGGCTCGCGGGTAGCAGCAAATGTCGGAACCGCTGTCGACAAGGAACCGCTGCTTTGTAATTTGGTCGGTGACGAAGATGCGACGGCCTCCAGGTTGGCAGCTCGCAGCCGTGGTTACGAGCAGCCGTTGGCGTTTCCCTGATTTCTAGCGGAGCAGGGTGGTCGACATTGCCGTGCTCTGCCCCGAAGCGTCTATGGTAGTAACACCGGTCGTCGTCACCAGGCTGCTGCGACGGGGTAGTGTTCTGGCCACGGCTTTGCGAGTGGCGCGTCGGCAAGTGTTGATACAGGCGTCGTTGAATGGAGCTGAGCTGTCGGTTGATGTCGTCGATACGCCGCGCAAGCTCTATGTTGTTCAGCGGTGCGGCGACAGCCTGGACGGTGGGCGACAACGGCGGCAAAGAGACCTCGATGACGCGATCAGCGATCCCGGCGAGTTGGTCGAGAGTTAGCGTAAGCTGGGAGCCCGCAGAATTGCCTGGACGTGCGGTGGAAATCGTTGAAGCCAAAGTGCTCGCAGTAAGGCATCCTGGACTTCCATGTTGCCCGCGAGAGCACGCATGTGGCGGAGGAGCTGCGAAGGCTTGCGCTCGGCAAGTTCTGCGGACTGAAGTTGTCGCACCCTCTGGTCTTCAGAGGGTGACAGGCGGCGAATGAGTTCTGTCTTGAGGTATTCGTAAAGGTTGGCCGTTGGTGGGTTGGCAAGGATATCCCGGACCTCGCTGGCGTAGCGGGCATCGAGGTGGGCGACGACATAATCGTAGCGGGTCCGGTCTTGTGTGATGTGCGGGAGGGAGAACTGGGCCTCGACTTGGGCGAACCATACCTCGGGCGAGTCGGCCCAAAACGGCGGAAGCTTGACAGCGACACGCCAGACGCCGTGCGGGGCAGCGTGCGGGATGCCATCTGCCGGGGTTCTGACGTCCTCGGCGGAGCCGGCAGGATGCTGCTGCACGGAACCATCGGGTTGGTCGTGCCATTCCTGAAGCTGTTGCTCTTGCTTCTGGATCACCTCTTGCTGCGCGTGAAGCTGTCCGTTGAGAAGTTCCAGCTGTCGTTGAAGGGCGTCTTGTTCGTCCATGGCGATGAGTTCTTGTTCGTTGTCCGGGTCACCAGATGTGGGATGTCGTGTCTGCCGAAGGACGAATCCCAACATAAAAACGTAACGCTTCTTTATTCGACTAACGATGGCAGCGGACGGGCATACCAACGCTACGTTCGTCCCAGTAGCGGAAGGTAGAAGGCGGTCTTTCTCAGCCAGGCCGCCTGTTTTTATAGCCACCGTCGGTGACGCATACCTCGGGTGACGTGGCCGTTGTGCTCTGTTTTATCGACCATGCAGTCCAGCGTGCAGCTGTGTTATGCTGCGCCAGATGATCAGAAGACGGAGGGTGCGCAGAAATGTGCGCGGAGTGTGTCGCCACATCATAATACAAAGTATAAAGAAACAGTTTCTCCATAAGGCTACACAAAGTCTTAGTGCTAAGGTGGAAAGATTGATGAACAGCCTGATTGTGGCAATAGCTAGAAAACTGGTAAGCACAATAAATGTTAGGAGAAATAGTGAGGATAATGATTCAAATAAATCATGACCTATAGCGCTGCTGTGCGCACAAAGTTTTGTACAAGCTCAAAAAGATAACCACTAAGCAAGAAGTTTATATAGTGTTCTGTGCCTGGAATAACCTAATACGAATGTGTAAAATGCTGAATGGTCGCAATGAATGAAGTCATCAACAGAAATGGCAGTGTGAACAATATGTGGAAGTTAGTAAATGGTAAAAAAAGTTATATTTACAAAATCCCTTTAACCTGCGGAAGAAAGCACATCGGACAGACCAAAAAGTGTATTAAACACCTTTAAGAAAGCATCAATATAACCGCCAAAACATAACCTAGTAAATTTAACAAGTAACCCAGCATAGCATCTGTCACCCCCCCCCCCCCCCAATGCACATCACAGCTCGAAAAAACAACTATATGACGACATGTGCAGAATGGAATGGAATTATAAGTGGGCTGTACGCCATGGCAAGTGCAAGAGAAAGCGTAAGAGCACCATCAATAGCTACATCTCCTGAAGAAATTCAATACTTGCAGGAAATGCAGTAAAAATAATTGCTGAATATTCTACCGACTGAACCTGGAGATGCAAAAGGAATGTGGATGTGTAATGTACTTGCACTTCAATCTTCACTCTGGTTGTTATTTTGTTAGAATGTGCAAATAGACATGCATCAGCAAACTGTCCGAAATAAGCTGTTGCTAGTTCACGTTCTGTGTATATGGTGTGTGTTTCTCCCCAGTTTTAAGGTTATCACATCACAAACAGCCCTTAATCAAAAACAACGTTGACAAACTACTTAAGCTGGAAAACACAGTGGGGATGGGATATTTATATAAATTAACAAAACAAATAAAACCTCTATTCTTGTGGAATTCCAATGCTTGTTTGTTACCATGCTTATTCAAATTCATCATCATCATCAGCAGCAGCAGCAGCCTATTTATGTGCACTGCAGGACGAAGGCCTCTCCCTGCGATCTCCCATTGACCCTGTCCTGCGCCAACCGATTCCAACTAACACCAGCAAATTTCCTAATTTCGTCGCACCACCTAGTCTTCTGCCGTCCTCTACTGTGATTCCCTTCTCTTGGTACCCATTATGTCACCCTAATTGTCCAGCGGTTATCTAATCTGCGCATTAAATGACCTGCCCAGCTCCATTTTTTTCTCTTAATGTCTATTGGAATATAGTATATACCTGTTTGCTCTCCGATCCAAACCGCTCGCTTTCTGTCTCTTAAAGTTATGCCTAGCATTCTTCGTTCCATCTCTCATTGCGCGTTCCTTAACTTGTTCTCAAGCTTCTTTGTCGGTCTCCAAGTCCCTGCGCCATGTGTCAGCACTGGTAAAATTCACTGATTGTATACTTTCCTTTTCAATGATAACGGTAAGCTCCCAGTCAGGAGCTCACGATGTCTGCCGTATGCAATCCAACCCATTTTTATTCTTTTGTGAATTTCCTTCTCGTGGTCAGGGTTCCCTGTGATTAGTTGACCTGGGTAAACGTACTCCTTCACAGACTCTAGAGGCTGACTTGCGATCTTGAACTCTTGTTCCCTTGCCCGGTTATTTATCATTATCTTTGTCTTCTGCCTATTAATCTTCAGCCCCACTCTTACACTCTCCCTGTTAAGGTCTTCAATCATTTGTTGTAACTCGTCCGCAGAGTTGCTGAATAGAACAATGTCATCGGCAAACCGAAGGTTGCTGAGGTATTCGCCGTCAATCCGTACTCCTAAACCTTCCCAGTTTATTAGCTTGAATACTCCTTCCACGCACGCAGTAAGTAGCATTGGAGAGATTGTGTCTCCTTGGATGACCCCTTTTTTCATAGGTATCTTCCTACTTTTCTAGTGCAGAATTAGGGTGGCTGTGGAATCTCTAGATATTTCCCATGGCATTTACGTAATCGGTCTGTAATCCTTGATTACGCAATGCCTCTATGACTGCTGTTATCTCTACTGAATCAAATGCTTTTTCATAATCTATGAAAGCCATATAGAGAGGTTTATTGTACTCTGTGGATTTCTCCATAACCTGATTAATGACATGGATGTGATCCATTGTAGAGTATCCTTTCCTGAAGCCAGCCTGCTCCCTTGGTTGACTTAAGTCCAATGTTGCCCTTACTCTATTGGAGATTATTTTGGTAAACATTTTATATAATACTGGGAGTAAGCTAATCGGCCTATAATTTTTTCAGTTCTTTTACGTCGCCCTTTTTGCGTATTAGTATAATGTTTGCATTCTTCCAGTTTTCTGGGACCCTTGCAGTCGATAGACACTTCGTATAGAGAGCCGCCAGTTTTCCTAGCATTATGTGTCCTCCATTTTTGATTAAATCGACTGTTATTCCATCCTCTGCTGTCGCTTTTCCCCGTTTCATGCCTTGCAAGGCCCTTCTGACCTCACCTCTAGCTATAGGAGGAGTTTCTGTATACTTTTCATTGTTGTTTCCCATAGAGTACTCCTGAGTCATATCGGTAGTGTACAGGTCAGTACAGAATTCTTCCGCTTCGTTTATTATACCTTCGAGATTGCGGATAATATTACCCTGCTTATCTTTCAGTGCATATATCTTGGTTTGTCCTATGCCAAGTTTCCTTCTCACTGATTTCAGGCTGCGTCCATTCTTTATGGTTTCTTCAGTCTTTCTCACGTAATAGTTTCCAATATCGCTTATTTTCGCCTTGTTGATCAGTTTTGACAGTTCCACGAATTCTATCTTATCTCTTGAGTTGGACACTTTCATTCTTTGTTGTTTCTTTATTGGGTCCTTTGTTACATGGCAGAGCTTGCCTTGGTTGCCTTGGTGCCTTGCCTCCCCCTTCAATTGCTGCCTCTGAAGCCAGCTTCGTTACGAGTTCGTTACCTCTATGTCGTCATCATCTCTCTGTTCTAAGGCTGCATATTTGTTTGCAAGTCATCATCATCATCAGCCTGGTTACACCCATTGCAGGGCAAAGGCCTCTCCCATACTTCTCCAACAACCCCGGTCATGTACTAATTGTGGCCATGTCGTCCCTGCAAACTTCTTAATCTCATCCGCCCACCTAACTTTCTGCCGCCCCCTGCTACGCTTCCCTTCCCTTGGAATCCAGTCCGTAACCCTTAATGACCATCGGTTATCTTCCTTCCTCATTACATGTCCTGCCCATGCCCCCCCCCCTATTTCTTTTTCTTGATTTCAACTAAGATGTCATTAACTCGCGTTTGTTCCCTCACCCAATCTGCTCTTTTCTTATCCCTTAACGTTACACCCATCATTCTTTTTTCCATAGCTCGTTGCGTCGTCCTCAATTTAAATAGAACCCTTTTCGTGAGCCTCCAGGTTTCTGTCCCGTAGGTGAGCAGTGGTAAGACACAGCTATTATACACTTTTCTCTTGAGGGATAATGGCAACCTGCTGTTCATGATCTGAGAATGTCTGCCAAACGCACCCCAGCCCATTCTTATTCTTCTGATTATTTCCGTCTCATGATCCGGATCCGCAGTCACTACCTGTCCTAAATAGATGTATTCCCTTACCACTTCCAGTGCCTCGCTACCTATTGTAAATTGCTGTTCTCTTCCGAGACTGTTAAACATTACTTTAGTTTTTTGCAGATTAATTTTAGGCCCACTCTTCTGCTCTGCCTCTCCAGGTCAGTGAGCATGCATTGCAATTGGTCCCCTGAGTTACTAAGCAAGGCAATATAATCAGTGAATCGCTAGTTACTAAGGTTTTCTCCATTAACGTTTACCCCCAATTCTTCCCAATCCAGGTCTCTGAATACCTCCTGTAAACACGCTGTGAATAGCATTGGAGAGATCGTGTCTCCCTGCCGGACGCCTTTCTTTATTGGGATTTTGTTGCTTTCTTTATGGAGGACTACGGTGGCTGTGGAGCCGCTATAGATATCTTTCAGTATTTTTACATACGGATCGTCTACACCCTGATTTCGTAATGCCTCCCTGACTGCTGAGGTTTCGACAGAATCAAACGCTTTCTCGTAATTAATGAAAGCTATATATAAGGGTTGGTTATATTTTGCACATTTCTCTATCACCTGATTGATAGTGTGAATATAGTCTATTGTTGAGTAGCCTTTACGGAATCCTGCCTGGTCCTTTGCTTGGTAGAAGTCTAAGGTGTTCCAGTACCAGCCTAAATTTGTCTGCTTTTACCCTTACTGCCTCTAGTTGACCTGTTTTTTCTTGACCAATTTTACTCTTTCTCTGTTCAAATTGAGGTGAATCCTAGCCCTCACTAACCTTAGATCTCTGCACTTTACCCTATCTATCACTTCTACATCCTGCACTATGCTGGGATCGGCAGAAAGTATGAAATCAATTTCATTTCTTGTTTCACCATTAAGGCTTTTCCAGGTCCATTTCCTGTTGCTACGTTTCAAGAAAAATGTGTTCATTATTCTCAGCTTATGACTCTTGGCGAATTCTACCAGCATCTCCCCTCTAGCATTTCTAGAATCGACACCGTAGTTGCCAATTGCCTGTTCTTTATTCTTTATTCTTTATTCAGTGAGTGCCCCGCTTTGCCAGTAAGGCGTTACAGCAGGGGGGTTACAGACTTAAATAGAACACTTCTTCATCTATACAGCGCACTTGCGTCTCTTGCAGCCGGTTCCAATCTCTGATGGTCATCACAAAGAAGGAATTGTAATACATAGTTGTTCTTGCACGGTACTCTTTCACTTTGTGTCGGTGATCATTTCTACTGGATATGTAATTGGGTTGATACAAGTAGTTATTATAAGCAATTCCAGTGTTACCATGAAAAATACGAAAGAAAAACTTCAACCGCAGTTTTTTTCTGCGTGAAGAAAGCGATTCCCAACCCAATTCCGTTTTCATAGCGGTACAGCTATCTGTCCGCTTGTACCGCCCTAAAACAAACCGCGCAGCTCTATTCTGAATTTTTTCAAGTTTATCTATAGACCTGGCCTGCATCGGGTCCCATACAAGGCATGCGTACTCTAAAATCGGCCTAATACAGGTGAGGTAGGCTGTGTTCTTTGAATTCTGGGGTGCCCATCACCCGCCTGCTTTTCCCCCGCATTTGCATTGAAGTCACCCATTACTTCTGTATACCGCGTTTGCACTTTTCTCATCGCTAATTCAACATCATAAATCTTATCTACTTCCTCATCTTCGTGACTGGACGTTAGAGTGTAGGTTTGTGCAACCTTTAATCTATACGTCTTATTGAGTCTGACTACGACTACTGCTACCCTCTCGTTAATGCTGTAGAATTCGTCAATGTTGCCCGTTACGTGATTATGGGTTAGGAATCCTACCCCGTATTGCTTCTTATCCGGGAGACCTCAATAGCAGGGAACATGGTCGTTATTCAGCAATGTATTAGCCTCACCAGTTCTTCTATCTCACTCAGGCCGATAATATCCCAAACAATGTCGATAGGTCTTTGCAGAGTCCTGCTAAGCTAGCCTCACTCGAGAGAGTTCGGGTGTTAAACGTTGCAAGGTTCAGCTTCTATTGGCGGCCTGTCCAGACCCAGAGAAGCTAGCCTCACTGGAGAGGGTTCGGGTGTTAAACGTTGCAAGGTTCAGCTTCTATTGGCGGCCTGTCCAGACCCAGAGATTCTTAGCACCCTCTGCTGCGTTGTAAGTCTGACCGCCGCCTTAGTCAAGTGCTCCCCAGCCGCTAGGGACTGAGGGCCATTGGTTAATCGAAGATATCCTTAGGGAGGTTGCGGCCGAATACTGCACCAGGGAGGCCAGTTCCTGTTCTGGTGAGGGAGTGTCATTGTTCAAGCTTAGTGAGCCTTCCTAATTAGGTTGTGCCTCGATTAGTATAGCCCCACTCGCTCCGACTTCGCAATAACTTCAATAATGCAATCAATAATTTTAGCAAGACTGCGAGTCGGCCTAGTTGGAACAAATTCGTCTTAAAACTTATTGTGCGCAAACAAACAGGGACGAAGAATAAAAGAAACACAAGGACGAGCGCTTTCTAACAACTGGTTTTATTTTTGAAGAACCACCTGCTTAAATACCCACAGATCTGCGCGATCTAGTCAAACAGAGCACGCTCTCTTGACTTGATCGCGCAGATCTGTGTGTATTATATGCGCTATAGGCGTGCTCTGTTAATATTATGAAGCCGAGAACGCATACTTGGCGGAGATCGGAAGTGCTAAGCGTTCATTTTACGAAGTAGTACTACCAAAAATGATAGTTGATAACCTCAAGAAATTCTGGAAGGTGATAAACCCGAAAGAAGCGCGCGCTATCACCCTCACTAACAATGCTGGTGAAATCGTGGCCGATTCCGACTGTGCAGACATCTTTAACACTGCATTTTCATCTGTTTTTACCGACGACTCCGAAGCACCATGTTTTACATTACCACTTATTATTACTACTGCCATGGACGCCATAACTTTCAGCAGTAGTGGAATTGCGTGCATAATAGATAAAATAAAAAATTCATCTGCCGCCGGCATACATGACATCAATCCAAAAATTTTGAAGAACGCTAACCAAGCCTGTTCTAGTATTTTCTGTTTATTGTTTTCACAATCACTCTCCGAAGGAACCATTCCAGACGACTGGAAAGTGGGGAAGGTCGTTCCCGTGCACAAAGCACGTAATACTGATTCACCTCTTAATTATCGGCCCATTTCATTAACAAGTATTCCCTGCAAAATCATGGAACACGTCATTTACTCCCAAATCATGCAATTCTTAGATTCCTATAACTTCTTTCATCCGTCACAGCATGGTTTTCGTAAGGGTTTTTCGTGCGAGACTCAACTAGCCATTTTTCTTCATGACATTCACGCCAACCTTGATATTAATCTACAAACTGACGCCATCTTCTTAGACTTCGCTAAGGCATTCGATAAAGTACCTCATCAACGCTTGCTTCTTAAACTTTCCCAGTTAAACCTACATCCAAATATCATCGCGTGGATTAACGAATTCCTCACCCATCGCTCTCAGTCTGTCTTCATTAATAACCAATCCTCCAACCCGCTCCCAGTCACCTCTGGCGTCCCGCAGGGTTCCGTCCTCGGTCCCTTGTTACTCCTCATTTACATAAACGACTTACCCCAGCGCGTATCTTGCCATATCCGCTTGTTCGCTGATGATTGCGTTATTTATCGTTCGGTAACTAACCCTTCTGACCAAGAATCCCTTCAGGCAAACCTAAACCTCGTGCTAAACTGGTATTCGCAGTGGATGATGACACTCAACCCTAAAAAATGTAAGTACATGTCTTTTCACCGCCGTCGCAACCCTTTTGTTTTTGACTATTCCGTTTCTAACTCCCCCGTTGACCTCGTCCAGTCTTACAAATACTTAGGTATCACCATTTCTCATGACTTTTCTTGGTGACTGCACGTAACTAACCTAATATCATCAGCTAATAAAACATTAGGTTTCTTAAAACGTCACCTGAGGGAAGCCCCTCAACACGTCAGACTACAAGCATACATCTCACTTATCAGAACTAAACTGGAATACGCATCGCCCATCTGGAACCCTCATCAAGCATATTTAACAAATGCCATCGAAGCTGTACAAAACCGAGCTACCAGATTTATTCACTCTTCATACTCATACGACGTTAGCATATCGTCTCTAAAATTACAATCAGGTTTGTGTGATCTTTCTGCTCGCCGTCGCATTGCCAGTCTTGTTTTGTATCACAAGTTTTTTTATTCGCCCCTAAGACAAGAACCATACATCTGCGCACCCCCACCACGCAGATCTCGTCGCATCGGTCACCCTCTTCAAGTTTTGCGTCCACGTGCCCGTACTACTACCTTCATGAACTCATTTTTTTCACGAACAGCAACTGACTGGAACGGCCTTCCCCACCATGTCGCTGCCATTACCTGTCCATCCACATTTTCGACTTCTGTGAACGCCTGCATCTTGTAAACCCCACCCCTTATGTAACACCCCGAAAGGGGTCTTTAAGGAAAATAAAGTGATGTGATGTGATGAGTTACCGCTGAACGCACCATAAAGCTGATGTCATCAGACGCGTTAAGAACTGCAAAAATACGCAGAACATGTTATCAAGGTCGAGGGATTTAGCTTGGTGACATATCTCGTGCAGTACAACCGCCCTACTAATTCCCACAGAAGCATTTCTCCCGCTACCTATAGTATTTGTATACTCAGCATGTTTTAAGGGCTTGTAATGTTTTAATATTACTTAAGCCTAAATGTGTTAGTGCTAAAATGACGATCGTCATGGCGTATTTTTGCTAGGTGTCCTCGTGATTTTTAAATACTCCAACAAAAGTCGCAATCACTGCAAGGTGCAAAACAAAGCTTCATTTTGGTTTTACTCATGGAAATTTATCAACAAAATATCATGAGCTAAATGGGCGCTTAGCCGTTTAGTTGTGAAAATCCGAAGGGT
This sequence comes from Dermacentor variabilis, assembly GCF_050947875.1. Lineage (NCBI taxonomy): Eukaryota > Metazoa > Arthropoda > Arachnida > Ixodida > Ixodidae > Dermacentor > Dermacentor variabilis. The sequence goes on from NC_134570.1 coordinate 1,534,598, forward strand.
AAATGAAGGCTGCTTCAACAGCTAGTTCTAAAAACAAAAAAGTGAGATAAAACAATTGCCTTCTACTTAACTATGTGTTGCGCTTCAGAAACATGAGCTGCTCTAAAGAGGTGCTTGACAGCCGATTTCGCTTCGCTGTCATTATCAGGAATGCCGTAGAACACAACCTTGCGTTAACAGCGCGAAACGTAGACGGGAGAGCAGACGAGAAGACCACACCACAAACGCGGACATTCAATAACGTTTATTCGAAAGAAATACGGCTTCTTATACCTTTGCCCACACATGTCACAGACACGTCATTGCGCATCATGTGAAACACGCACTTTTTTGCACTCAAAATAATGATTGTACGTGCAAAAGCTCCAGGTTTTTTTTTTTTTTTTGCTATTAACAAAGACGGCGTCCTAACACGTTGGCCGCGAAGCCTGGCAATCCCGGCTGCCTCAATTATCTCCCGAACCAGCTGGTCATTGTGTTTTTTCAGCCTTTACAGCGTCTGAATTCAGCGGCACTAGCTTTAGATGGGCAATACCTGACGTGGATACCTAGATTCCTGTTCGCCTGCTCGACGCTAAGTTTATGTTCGTATAGTCTTTCGGTCGTGCATTTTCCAGTATGCCCTATATGTTTTTTGCAACAGTTCAAGGGCATAGAATACACCACGGCTTCTGTGCAAACCATAATACTGCTCTAGTGATTTATCGTGCACCCTTGCTTCTTTATCGGCTCTTCTGCATTGACGCGTCGGCAGAGGCTTTTCAGTTTATCTGGGTCAGTAAGCACAACAATAACTCCAGATTGCGCCCTATCTTTTCAAGCGGTGAGGTATGTTGCGCACGTAAGGCAGGGCCACGGTCCTTCGAACCGTCGGTTGAAAGCTGTCACAGTTCGAGACTCGTACCACTTCCGATCAATCGATTCAGTGATCTATTCACTTGGGTTCGCAAATTTCTTTACTACTTTACACTGTAGCAGCTGCTTCCTGCAAATTCCGATCACCCCCTGCAATATTGCAGACTGCATTGACTTGTCATCGGGGACTGTTCGAATTTGTCCGTTTGCCTTTCGGTTTGTGCAATTCACCTGCGACCTTTCAGTGTGTAATATATATTGTGCTTCAGGACGACAAATTCAGTTATGCGATGGCTTACATGGATGACGTGGGAGTGTTCTAGAAAACGCTGAAGGAGCATGTCCTTCACCTAACCACCGTTTTCCAACGAATGCAGGACGCAGGCATCACCATTAACACCCGGAAAAGTTCAAGTGGTTTCGACCGGAATCAACCTCCTAGGTGTCATTTTCGAGCAAAGCACACTCCGGCCAGACGAGGAGAAACTCCAGGCCATACTGTAGCTTCCACCACCAAGAGACGTTAAGAGCCTGCAGCGGTATTCGGGCATGGTGGGCTTCTACCGCCACTTTATCCAAACTGCGCCGACCTGGCAAGGCCCCTCCACCAGCTCCTACGGAAAGGTGCCCGTTGGTACTGGACTGACGTGGAGAAGGGATCATTTCGGGCTCTGTCATCCGCTATCGCCGATACCGCACGTCTTTGGCTTCCCGACCCCAACCTGCCATTCAGCGTGCAAACTAATGCAAGTGAGTGTGGCATCGGCGCAGTCTTGCTTCAAAAGCATCAAGGGAAGCTTCGACCTCTGGCGTTTGCGAGCCACACTCTCACAGGAGCAGAACGGAACTATACTGTAACAGGGAAAGAGTGCCTAGCAGTTGTATTTGCACTAAAGAAATTTGACCTGTATCTGGATGGGTCTGAGTTTACTATTCAGACTGACCACCAGGCGCTGACGGGGCTGTCAAAGCTACAAACCGCAAGTATGAGCGTGCGGCTTGTGCAGCGTCGGTGGGGTGGTTCCGTTTAGTACACTCGAGTTTCGTTGTTACTATGGAAGGCACAACTTTTTTTCCTGGATGAGAATTCGCTTTTGCAGAACAAGCTACTATTGAGTGCGCATGTATAAGCAGCTGGCGCAATCTGTAGCTATAAAGAGGTTGACGATGGTGGCGATCGAGTGGGTACGTGCCTTATGTTGAAACGGCGTCCTTCTCCCGACCTGGATAGCGTGCAACTTCTCCTTTTAAACGAATTGTGTAAGCGGAAACAAACAAAAATGTTTATGAAGCTCCTCAGCCGCAAACGCTGGTCAGTACGCCGTATTAAAACATAGCTAAACCGGGAGCACGACATTGCTCCACGGAGCTACCAGCACGTGGTAAAACAGGAAAGCACCTATTTTGACGACGCTTTGTTTCGTCACACACATTGCCCCTCCCACATCGCGCCGATCGCTGCGGCTCAGCGACGGTGCGACCAACTTGTTGGAATCCAGTCGCGGAGAGCCCACGACGTCGCGGCAGTCGCTGAGCGACGGAATTCGCTGTGTCGTGGACTGAAAATTGCGTCATGTGAAACAGCCTTGAGAAGTATAATTACAGAGTGGAATACAGGAAAGGCACCTTCAACAAGGTAGCTGACGCCCTGTCCCGAGCACCATTCTCCGGGGATGGCGAGCCGGCACCCAAAGTCCTGGCGGTGACAGTGCCTGTGGACGCCTGGGGAACACAGATCTCCCTCCAGCAGCAACTCGATGCCCAGCTAAGCGACGACCAGTGCAACTTGATGCGAAAGGCACTGGGCAGCGACAACCCTGCCGGCAGCGGCATCTACGAATGCTACATGCAAGCAGACGACGGCCTGCTCATGCCGTATATACCTACTGCCGATACATATTGCGGTGAGTCCCCATTCAATGTCGCTGGGCCTAGGAACCTGCGCAAGCCTTTTCTAGAGTACTTTCATGACACACGCCTCGCTGGTCATATCGACGGCAAGAAAACATTTGAGAACTTGTGTCGGGTCGCGACATGGCCGCAAATGAGAAAGCATCTCTTCAGATACGTTCGCACACGTCCTACCTGCCAGACCGTGAAACCGAGGGGAGGGAAGCCACCGGGCTTCATGCAAGCAGTTGAGAGCCGATACCCATGGGAAATTGTGGCATGTGATATTGTGGGCTCGTACCCCACATCAGCTAACGGAAGTCGGTACCTGTTGGTGGTACCTCGCTGACCATTTGTACCCGTACCCGTTACGCAAGCTGTATTCTAAGATAATCTGGGATAGGCTATTGGAAGCATTCACCCGTTTCCGTTTCCCAGCGCAGCTTATCACACACAATGCCACATATTTCACAGGCAGGATATTTGTACACTTGCAAAGCTCTTGGCGTGCAGCACAAAAAGACGACACCCTACCAGCCTCAAGCTGTTGTTGACACGCCTCACAGAGCGTGGCAACAGAAACCTTAAGATAATACTGGTGGCTTTCCAGTGGCAGAAGGACTGGGACTTTCGTATCCAGGAGATGGCCTTCGCCACAAGGACGACGGTAAACCGGTCGACAGGATTTACGCCAGCGACTACTTTTCTCTATCGCGAGGTCCGTTTTCCTATTGAGGATGCGTTCGCCAATGGCTCTGAATTACCAACTTGCAATTACTCTACGTTCACACAATATCTTTCCAGCCGCCTGGCCCACACTGTGAAGGAGGCCAGGGAAAGCCTGGACCTTGCCTGCCTGGAACGTGGCAACCAATACAACAAGGGCAGGTGGCACCTGGAGTTCGCGGTGGGCGACGGAGTGCTCCGCTGCACGCACCCACTCAGCATTGCCGCAAAAGGGTTTGCTGCCTCCCTCGCGCCTAGATGGGATGACCCTCACGTGATCGCTAAACGCATTTCTAGCTTGGTGTACCTTCTGCGGGAAAAACACGGTAGCAGAGTAATAGGGCCCGTAAACATACACGACCTCAAAGCGTACTACGAGCGCCCATCAGACAGCTAGCCGTGCTTCGGTCGTTACACGAGTTCAGAAGTTAACGCGGCCGTGCCCTTCATCCGTTATCTGTTAACCGCGACGTTTTACGTATGCTACCCTTGGATATCCTCGCCTTACGCAGAATGCCGCGCTACCCCTCCAACGGGCGTGACCACACTGGCTGCCACGGCGGCTCATCGAAACATCACCACCTACGTCGTCGGCCTCTCATCGAGGCGACCTATGTGCGCTGGCGTCGGTTGGGAGAAAAGTGCATAGTCTCTGAAAGAGGGCACGCCTTGAGCGCAAGCCAATCGGAGCAGTCACGTGGAGCTCCGAACGACGCCATACACCGCATGTGCACTCGGTTGCTGCTGCCCTCATTCTGGACCATCGCGTCCCAACTGCCCCGAGCCTTTTGCTTCACGATACCCGTGGTGTACTCGACTAGGACGATGCATGGTGTTGTCAGACATAGTGTTGTTGGACATACGTAGTGTTGTTGGACGCCAAGGGATATGTCCGGTCTTGTGCTGGGACGAGTGTCGGGCCTTTGGACCCTCCTCTGCAGCGCGCACGGGGGAGGGAAGCGTTTGAAACGCGCGCCACAAGAGAACTCGTCGCATGGAGCATGCGCACCGATGGAGTTAGCGTGAGAGTCAAAAGCGTGGCAGTTTGGGCGAGTTGGTATGTCATAACTGTTTAAGGCTAGTAGCGCCGCTCAGGACGAGCAAAAAAGGAAAGAGGTAGGGGTAATCAAAGGGAGCGGAAAACAGGGTGAGCGCTAACTTCCAACTGACGTTTATTTCGTGACACAAGACTACTTATACATTCGCAAACCATGTGACATCAACAAAGAAAACCAAGCAAGAAAACCGATAGCAACCAGTTGGCAACACATTCATACAGCCTGTGGCTGCAGTCGGAGATACGCCAATTCATTTCTTGATAATGATAATGAGGGTGAGCTAACACATGCATGGCCCAGATCAATGATAGCCTTTGCTTTGATGATTTCTCTTGTGAGCTGATTACGACTGCGACCAAGAATGACGCATTCCTCTAAGACAGGTTCGCAACCACACGTAATCCGAATAAGGTAGCTCCTCTTTCCTGCGACAAGAACCACAAAAATAAGTTTGTTAATTGCGCACATTGTGTTGTTTATTCTTTTCCACTCAAGTGCGGAAAACGTTACTTTGGACAAACTGGCCGATGCCTGAATGACAGGCTGCGCGAGCATGGTTACAATGCCAAGAATTGTATTACAGCTGGGGGGTTTCTCGCGCAGCACTGCAAAACGTGTGGTTGCGAACCTGTCTTAGAGGAATGCGTCATTCTTGGTCGCAGTCGTAATCAGTTCACAAGAGAAATCATCGAAGCAAAGGCTATCATTGGTCTGGGCCATGCATGTGTTAGCTCACCCTCATTATCATTATCAAGAAATGAATTGGCGTATCTCCGACTGCAGCCACAGGCTGTATGAATGTGTTGCCACCTGCTTGCTATCGGTTTTCTTGCTTGGTTTTCTTTGTTGATGCCACATGGTTTGCGAATGTATAAGTAGTCTTGTGTCACGAAATAAACCTCAGTTGGAAGTTAGCGCTCACCCTGTTTTCCGCTCCCTTTGATTGCCCCTACCTCTTTCCCTTTTTGCTCGTCCTGAGCGGCGCTACCAGCCTTAAACAGTCAGCGTGAGAACTCGCGCGGGGGCTGCCGAGGAGGCGGCTGCCCGACAAGAAGGCAGCGGAGACGGCACTCGGAACTTCTTTTGGGGCGCGGGCCTGGTGAGGTGCTGGTGGGGCCCGGCCCGTCTAGGTTTTTTTCCGAGCGTGCTGCGCAGCGAGGGAAATGCGTTTCGCATTGTGTCCCCGTGAACTAGTGCTTTTGTTGTTCGCTTTTGCGACTGGGCCTGAGCGCCCGCTTGGGTGTTTGCTTTCGTTTTCGCCTTACGCATTCAGTTATCGACGGTAAGATGGTGGTGGTTGAGGTTTGTGACGACCGTTCTTTCGTCGCTCCCCTTTGCATGTAGATTTGGTTGCCCCGGTCTTCTGGTCCTTGCTTCTTCGCCTTGTTCTTTCCTGCTATCGGCCGCGAGACTGCGATAATTGTTTGAGTGCTACGTTACATCGTAAATTAAAGCAGTTTCTGTTCTTTTCCCCACAGGTCCTTTGTCATGCTGGTCGCGGACCGCCTGAACGAAGGGGAGGGGCGTTCAGTGCGTAAGAACTTCTATAACTACCCAACGAGGAAACCCGTCGGTCCGTCGTCACGTAAGCCGATCCCTTTCAAGATAGGGCTTGCATCAGCGAGCGGCTCGGCCTTCGTGCTGCCTCTCGCTTCAACGCGGATTAAGCAGCGAGAACACAGCGCGCACGAAGTTATCCGCACTCTGTCTCCATCGCAGATCGTTTTCAAGATAAGGCCCCCGCGCTCGGGCCGAAGGCAGGAGCCGCCGGAGTAGGGTTGATCACACTTCATAATACAGTTTTAGTACTGCGTCGTGATACGTACGCAGCACGCAAGTGGTTTGCTGAACGTAGGAGCGCGTGTAGCGTTAGGGTGTTTAGTACTGCGAAATGCCTACGTTCAAAAGAATAATTAAAATTAAATTATGGGGTTTTACGTGCCAAAACCACTTTCTGATTATGAGGCACGCCGTAGTGGGGGACTCCGGAAATTATGGACCACCTTGGGTTCTTTATCGTGCACCTAAATCTAAGTACACGGGTGTTTTCGCATTTCGTCCCCATCGAAATGCGGCCGCCGTGGCCGGGATTCGATCCCGCGACCTCGTGCTCAGCAGCCCAACACCATAGCCACTAAGCAACCACGGCGGGTACGTACGTACAAAAGAGGGCGAGCGTTAGACGCCGGGCGCGTGGGAGCGCATTGGCCGCGTCCGCCAGTACGTCGAACCGTCGGTCGAACTAGACGCTGTTGATCTCGCTAACGTGATGTAACGTGTGGGCGCATTTTCGCTTCGTCGAGCTATATTTAGGCCTTTAAGATATTACTTTTAATACGGATGAAATGCACGAATCATATCGAGAAAAATAAAAACCGAGTACTTGCTTTCTGAGGCTGCTGGCACGGCCACTTGCGACGAACTGCGCCAAAAGCAGGTCGAGCCTTTCGCTCAAACAGCCCCACACTGAACACTTTCTCAAAAACAAAGTTCCTATATTTGCTATGCATTCCCACCGGCAGGATCTGGGAATGGCTTCTGCGCGTTCACTTCACGCAGCAAAGCCAAATTGTAGGCCATTGAAAAGTACAGGGTATTAGCAGCAAATGCTTACGCATCATTTAGATAACTTCCACGGGCGATACTGCTTGCAATTTGCAACGTTTCTTCTACTAAAGCATTTTAAAAAATAACTAGAAAGAAAAGTAAGCGGACATTGGCTATTGCACCTGCATTTTCCTTGTGGCCGGGAGGTGGAGTCGTTACCACTGCATTAAAGTCTAACTGAATATGGAGGCTTTATGACTGACATTTTGACACGTTGCAATTCACGTGCAGTTAGCTTCGCGGTAGTCTGCATTTCTTTTTTTTTATGATGGGGATCCCGGCTTGTTAATGTCTTTCGTGTATCATTCCAGGCAAGTTATACACAAAACTTGGCTCTCTCACAAATGTGGAACCTGCGGTCGCTGCTAAAAGCGCTTTTATTTACTGTGGGCGATCACTGAGTTGACATCGGCGGTCGAAGACACGTACAGCAGCACACACCACGTAAACGCCTGCTTGGGCGCACAACTCAATGATTTATGCCTGTCACTTGCCTGAGCAGTGTTAAAGCCCTGTATATAGGTTGCATTGCCGTGTTGGTTTCCTTTTAGCGCGTACGTGCAAGTAGTATGCATGTTCCAGTTCGGCCGAAGCTGTAGTTGATAATGCGCCAGCCGTCGTCTCGTTTTATTACCTTTATTCCTGGCGCTACAACGAAACATAGTTTCGCCGATTCAAGATAGCGCCACAAGCTCTGAAAAACACATCTGCCGCCATAATAACCGTGTAAATGGAAGGTAATCACGAATTTGTACTTGGTGCGTGTCATAGCACGCCGTGGGCCTTACAAGCATTACAAGTAGATGGAGCTGTTCGCTGGTTGGCTCATGTCTGCTGCCCAAACTTCACCGACTGAACTCATTTGGCAGGGGTCGCCAAGCATAATTTTTTTTTTTTTACTTCTGGCGTCGGGCGTTCGCTGTCGGATGAAGTCCGTGGCTCTGACGCCAATTTTTCGCTCTTTCGTAGCTCTCTTTAGCGTGGTTGCAACGGAACACAGTAGGAGCATTGGCCTTGGGCAGGTGTAGCTGTACAATTCAGGCCCCGTGGTTCTAGCTTGCACTGCACTGCAAGCCTGAAAAATGTGGTGGCTTGGTGGGAATTCTGACTAAGGACTTCGAGAGCAGGAGCCGGATACTCAACTACTACACCACGCAACAAGGTATCCCCACGCCATCGATCGAATCAAACGCAAGCTTTTTTCCGACATTCTGACGTCTGCCTGACGCCGTTAAGCTAAGAGCCTCGCAGATAGGCTAACGAGCTCGGGGTATTGGCAAGTGCGAGGCTTGAGTCGCGAATATTGACCAGCAATGCGAAAAAATTCATGAGCCATTCCACTCTGTGAAGGTGGATGACCAGCGAAGCGGTAGCGCACGACACAGCTGACCCAGAATATTGAAAATCTTCATTGTCCTAATTTGTGGTCACCGTGGCGATATAGGTACGCACACACATTCGCGTATCACCTCTGTTATTAAATGTGCCCGTCACGTAAGACAATTAATGGCCCACACCCCCTTACCCGTAATCGCGGCCTCCTCATCACGACCACAGAATGAGTGAGCAAAACATTATTACATATTAAAAAAAGAATAAGGCACCATGGTTGGGGCCCCTATTCCAGGGCTCCACTGGCACGAGCGGCTCGCTGGGGCTTGGTCCAGAAGAGCCAACTGGCTCTCCCGACCTTCGTCCGCAAGCCATGCCGCCCACTGCCTATTCTTCATTGGGCAGTGGAAGACAAATGAAATTCTACGCTGGAATGATGAGTGGCAACGGAGCCAGCTGTGGAAGACGACGAAGGCGCGAGCAGTGGCACTAGCGCTCTTGGCGCCGATAATTTTTAACAATACTTTTTGAGAAAGTTATAAAAAACATTTGTTTTTTCAAAAATATCTTACCTTCTTTGGATTTTACGTGTGAAAAGGGTAGTTCAAGCGCGCGTTACAGGTCCCCGAGCGCACATGTGCCATAGAGCTTGGACCCTTGCTGAACTATCACCAGAATCGGCACACATGATTTTATCAACATCTCGGACACATATTATGCTAGCCCCCCCCCCTCCCCCTAAACAGCTTCGCTGTAAAACCGGAATCTCGCCTTATTACGGGTAGCGCTCCGCTATAGCATGCTCATTGTAGCGCAAGTGAGTGCCAGAAAACAATAAACAAAGCGACCAGCAAAAGCTCTCCGCCTTTTCGGCTATGACCTGGCCTACGAATGCCAGCAGGTACGTGTGAGGAAAAACCAGCGGTATTTTCTCTGCTGCCTGGCAAAAAGCAACGCGATACACGCGAACAGCAAAGGCCCCGATAGAGAAGGGCGCGGTGAAGGCGGCATCGGCAAGTAGACGGGATAAAGTCGGATTTTCCCGCCTTGTGGCCGAGTCAGCTTGTTAGGGGGTTCAGCTGACGACGCGGATTATCCCGCACCTCCTACCATCGCCGAATGACGGGTGGGGCGAAGCTTTTCGGCGACGAGGTGCGGCGGTGATCCGCTTCCCGCCAGGCATACGCTTTCGCACCTAATGAAAATCATTGTGGGGGACAAAAAGTGCGGTTACTCCTCGAATAAAGAAGTAAAAAGAAACGAAACCTCATAAAAGATGTCACTTCAACGACATTGCGCGAAAATTCATTCAGTTTATCATCCCTGCAGCTCGACTAATTCTCGCACCGCGATCAACTATTACGTGTGATATGGTTATCCTTTTCAGGCTGTAACACGGGTGGCATGTTAATATTCATGATATAAATACTTTTCCACTCATTCTTGAAGTGTGTAACTGTAATTGCAGTCAACAAACACATGATGAATGATACCGTTCCAGTCAGACGTCAGAGTCAAGCGGCAAAAATGTAGGACCCCTTACCAGGCCACATAGGAAGTTTTGCTTATACGCAGGAAGTTGTTACGTGCCCTCCAGGGAGCGTTCTTCCACAAGAACTTTTCAAATTGGTTCAGTAGTAGCCGAGATACAAAAACATATTTCAGTTCCGCGAACCCATGATTTTAGGAGGCGTGCGCCACTGCCAAGAGACACACTCTCTCCACTCGCCCCGTCTGGCCTCCGCAAGCGAAATCCCTTCCCTGCGCTCTCCCGTCCCGGAGCTCGAGGATCGCGTGACGCAAACGTCACGGGCCCCGCCTTCAATTTTTTCCTCGCTTTTTTTGCTCCGCGGCGCACTTCCGGTGACTGTGTCGAGCTGTTGCGTTCGCATCGTTTCGCGTACCGCACGATTTTGCGCACTGTGCATAAATAACAACACCTGACTAGCGGTATAAGAACACTGATGCAGACACAAGCTGATCACAGAGCATGATACCGCGCTGGAACACGGTAGAAGACGAGAGTTTCGGCATCTGCGCGGTCCTTTATGAAAGGGAACACGCGAGTGCCTGGACTGTGCTCTGCGCACGTATGCAGAGGCATGGTCGGACTGGAGAAGCGCGCGGAAGGCGCGCGCACCATTTGGCTCAGCTTTGCGAGTGCTGTGTTCTCACCGCTCAGTTTCCGTTGAAGCGACAAACAGCACGCAGCTAACTTCGCTAGCTGCTGCTGCCGCGATTCCTTACGCCAGCGTTTTGACAGCGAGTGTCCGCGGTCATCGAGTGTGAAGTGTTCATGTTAGCCTGTGCGCGCTGACACCATGCAAGGTGACTTAGACAGTAAGCGAATCTTTACAACGGGGCCATCTACTCTGACGGCTGCTGCATATGGCGCGGCCGCGTGAGCGCTGTCTTGAATACAATCTGTGATGTGGACAGTGTAGGTGCCTAGGCGCACCGAGGGCCAATGGGGCTCTTGCATTGCCCAGGGGGCGCTGCGAAAAAGGTGCTAAAAAGCGCCCTCTGTCCTAAAATGGGTCGTACCAAGCTCGGTCGTCTACTTCGGAAAGCACGTTTACAATATGGACCCGCCACTTTCGGTTGTCTTGTAGCACGGCCTGCAGCGAATATCGGGCGCCGAAGATTTTTTTCAGGGGTGGCACACTGCGTAAAGGCAAGAAATTATGCAGTGCCGAATACGTGTACGCCGTTCAAGAATTAGGCGGCGAAGTTTTAGCCCGGTGTCAATCGCAAGGGAAGCGAGTCGCGTACGAAGTGGAACTACACGTAAGGTTTGCACGCTAGCTGCTAGATTCAGGCGCACAAACGCGAGGAAATGCGTGCTATAAATGAATCCACAGCAGCGATAAGCAGACATCATGTGTACGGAACTGCTCGAGCACACGACGGTACGCGCCGCGATGTACGAACTGCTCTCGCGCACGATCGTACGCGCCGCGACGGAAGCGGTCTTTCGACATGCCGCCAAACGGCGGGCCTCCTGCAATCTTTTTGACTGCATGCCGCTAAACAAGTAGTTATGCCTGCGTTGTAATAGCGGCCATCTGTCTCTTTTAGTAACTAGTAATAACTGATGTACTGCATATGAGCTCGCACGTACGTGCGAATCGCGCTGCAGCGCGAGCTCGTGCGCTGCTCGCTTGATGTAGCTTTTAATGACAGCGCTCGAACATCGATGTGCTGCAATCAATACTGCCTTGCTGCGCTACCTCAACGTGCTGGCTTGAGATCAAGGATGAGCGCATTTAACTCTCTTAACCTGTGCTGCTCGTAGTGGAGTAGTGAATTGTCATCGAATGAGCCCGACCGTTTGTGCTCATTTGCACACACCTGGTCACTTCACCACTTCGCATCGGTCGAATTGTTAATTGTCGCTGTGGCCGGGTCTCGAATCGTGAATTACCAGCCATGCCTGCTGCTATGTCGGTCTGCTGTCGGGACTATAGATGCAAAAGACCGAAATTTAGAATGCACATAATCAAGCAAGCTTCAACACAGGCGAATCAGTCAGCATGGTGCGAAGTTTCGCTTACTCAACACGACGAACTGCAGCTATGCAGCGCGCCCGACGCTCCACTTCGTGAGGCCTTGAGGGAAAACGGTAGAATATGATGTTGGGATTCAGGCCTTCTTGTTCATGGCAGCCCACGACGCAGAAGTAATGACGGTGACGCCTTTCCGAGGCTGGGCTAGGTCTCTCCGGATCGGCGTCACCGATTCCTTCTGCTCCCAGCATTACGTCCTACGGCACACGGAGAGTCCGTTTTCCTTAAACTATAGGGTGCGGCGAGCTCGCAGCGTGGTCGGCGTGGTCTGTGAGAAGTGACGAGCCTTTTCGCACTCGCAACAGGGCATAAAAAAGTGCGAATGGACGCAAAACTCGGCCTAGAAACGTGCTTCGCCACAGCCAGGGTTCAATACGACCCAAGCTGGTACGACCCAGATGTTTCCCGCGCCGCCACCAGGCGCCGCTACTATTCCTCAAACTCCAGCGCAAGACGCCCATAGCGTCGTGTGCGCTATTGGCGGAGAGGAGTTACGGAGTCGCCATCTGTCGGAAGCGCCTCACTTGCATAGTGTGAGGGATCACGCGGCGCGCTCCTCATAGGTTTCGCTTACGGCGCTCAAAAAAACACCACGCGGCAGCCCTACTGGATATTTATGAAGGTACTCTCAAAAGGAGGGAAGTTTTTGACTCGATATAATAACCTTGGGCAAACTGAAAGCACAGAATCGTTTACAGACGCCACCTCTTTACTGAATATATACAGTACGTGAACGCCACTGCGCGCGGTCGCCGCGATGGAGTCTCCCGAACCTGCTTCTTGCGTGAAAGGTAGGCAAACGCTGAGAGTAAACTATGTGAAATAGGTTCTTATAGTGGGCTATCTGTGTAACAAAATGGGGCATAACAGAATGGAGCCTCAATCCAGCGATCGCGCGGGTTCGCAGCGACCGACTGCGCGTATGCATACATGTTTGCGCGCGATGTTTTGATTTCGCTGTGAGCGCGTTTTCGCACCGTGCCGTGAGCTTTAGGCCGCCTGCAGCATATGTGCATTTGACAGTACACTAGCAACCATTGTTGCGTGGACGCTATCTGAACTGTTCAAAAATAATTCCGTTATAGAGATTTCGACGCCTAGCTACGGCGACTGTGATGAGCCGTCACGACGATCCAATCTTTTCTTGTGTTCTAAATTCTTGAACATTTCAATATTATTTCTCAAGTTGCGTCGCACTGTATGTTTATCGGCCTTCTCAGCATGCGATTTCCCTCTACTTGATTTTCGTAATCCAGTGCATTAATTCATAACACAAACATGACCATATGCCGTGCCTTTTTATAATGTGCGTCTTACCGCTCCCTTTCCGTTCCAGTGAACTTGCTAGTATCTAGCATCAAGTTCATCGACCAAACCGTCATGACATTAGCCGGGCAGCGGGCGCGGGCGAGCGTCTCAGTGCGCGTTTTCTGCTACTCACCGAACATCGGGCAGTCCCGGCGCCGTAGCAGAAATGTTCCTCGCATCTGTGCTTGCTGCATACCCGAGTTGTAGCCGATGGCTGTCTGCCGGTTCTAAGTTTCGCCAGCCAAGCTTCACGCAGCTCCTTGCCCTGTGGCTACGTGTGAATAAGGCTGACACCGGGCTCCGTTGCGTGCGTCCGGCACTGCGGCACCGAGCAGTAACCTATACCATGCTGCACGCCTCCAAAGGCAGCCACTACCTATTATAGTACTTTCAAATGTTGTCAAGCAGACACCCAAGGCGGTAAAGCCTCACCACTTAATCAGAACCGCGCCGCAGGTGGGACTTAAAACTTTCGTTTTTCAGTTCGCTTCGGCGCTTCCGAAGCAGCCGACACGGCCGCTGTGTCCATGTGATCCCTCATGCCACGTCACGCCGACGGTGGCGCTAGCATTTCCAGTGGTCGAGCTCACTGCCAATAGCACTCACACGCTTGCGCGTCCCCTGCGTTCACGAAGTGAAACGTCACCGTATTTTTCCTTGTGTGGAGCGGCACGAAATTTCCGCATAATTCGTGTGCTGTTTTACACGTTATCACATTGCACTACATTGAGTACAAGCTTAAACATTTTTGACTTACTAGTTGTCTTCAGAAGGAATTGTCACATATGCTAACAGTGCGCCACAGCAGAAGAGCTGGCGCGCACATTTGAAAGCCGCCCGCCGAGTAGTAGAAGATGATGATGATGATGTGGCTTTCCCCTTTGTATCGTGTGGGCGCAAGTTTTGCACACTAGCCGGTACGTTAAGGGAAACAGAAAAAAACTGAAGGAAGAAGAAATTGGAGTGAAGAAATTGCATGCGGCACGCACGCTCTAAACGCGGATCATTGAGCGCCTTGTGAGTCAGTGACACTGGGAACCGCACTCTCGTCTCTAGCGTCTACGAGGCTGTCCTGTCTGGTCAGCCACAACCACTAGCGTAGTCCCTCTTTGGTTGTCGCCACTACAGTAGACGTCTCGACGCTGTCGTGGCCCTCGAAGTCCAACGCTTGTGGAAAAGTGGCGTCCTCAAGGGCAGTTGACGATAGCACAACACACTGGGCTATGACGTGCATCGCGCATTTTTTTAGTCTCCCCGCATGCTCGGCAGATGGCCCTTAGCACCGTTGAGGATCTCGTGGCGAATGGACGTGCTTTTCAGGGCTTCGTGGCGGCGACGAAATCATAAGTTTTTGTGCATGCTTTGAGCTTGCTTCTGGTCTTGATTTGCAGATTTTTTTTAGCCTTTAAATAACAACTGGGTAGGTTTCCTTTATTTTTGTCTCTCTTTTTTTGTGTGTGTACGGATGTGTTTCGGGTACATTTGGATTTGCAGGATAGTCAGAGCGTCCTTTCGAGCCACGTGCTTCCACACGTGCAGCGGGTGGGATTAAATCTTTATGGCCTTTAAATAGTAGCTTGGAAGTGGCGAGACTAATAGCTATTAGTGATTTTACTGTGTGTCTTTTGGTAGGAAAGTGAGAGCATGGCCGCGTGATTGAGCACGTGCAAAAACGTGTCATGCCTTAAGTCTCTGCGGCATTGATTGTTTTTAAAAGCTTCGGGGAATTACTTTGCGACATTTTAAGGATTTAGATCCTGCGCGTATCGGTTTTTGCCAGAAGGCACGTGCTCTGCATTTATTTATTTATTTATTTATTTATTTATTTATTTATTTATTTTAAATACTTTCCAGGCCCGTAGGCGCTACAGAAAGCAGTGGTACATATACATAGAAAAAACATGCAGATGAATGAATAAAACATTTGTTAGATGGCATGGAGAACAGCAGTCTTGAACCCCGATGAGTCTATAATAGTAGCGACCGATGCGGGGAGGTGGTTCCAGTCATTGCAGGTGCGAGGTAAAAAAGAGTAATAGTACGCGTTCGTGCGACAAGATGGCACGAAAACTTTGTGAAGGTGATCGCTGCGGGATGAAAAGTAGGAAGGATGAGTAAGAAGTTTTGCTTTTAATACCGGGTTGTGGTAAATCTTGTGGAAAAGGCAGAGGCGACTGTATGCACGACGTACTGAAAGTTCCGGTATGTTAAGGGTTTGCTTCATGAGTGTTACGCTAGCATGACGAGAGTAATTAGATAGAATAAAGCGGCACGCGCGGTTCTGAATGGCTTCGAGGGAGAGGGTTAACGATACCTGAGGGGGATCCCAGATGGCCGAGGCATACTCTAATTTTGATCGAACGAGTGTTTTGTAAAGCGTCAGTTTTAAAGATGCAGGAACGGCGTAAAAGTTTCTGCGTAGGTAGCCTAGCGTGCGATTAGCGTTAGAAGTTATAAATTCAACATGCTTGTGCCATGATAGATCGTGAGTGATGTAAAGGCCGAGATACTTGTAAAAATTAACTTGACTGAGAGGAGCGCTATTCAGAAAGTACATGCGTGTGTCAGTATTGTTAGAGCGGCGTGATATGCGCATATATTTACATTTATTTACGTTTAGTTTCATGTTCCACGCATTGCACCATTTAGATAAATTGTTAAGGTCTTCTTGTAGTTTAGTGGAATCGGCGGGGTCACTAATCCTATGATATATTACGCAGTCATCAGCAAATAGGTTAATTGAAGACGATTTCACGCAATCAGGGAGATCGTTAATATAAATTAGAAAGAGCAGAGGCCCGAGGACGGATCCCTGCGGGACCCCTGATGTAACTGATGAAAAGGCAGAGGAAGCGTTATTGGCAGTTACGTACTGAGTTCGATTGGAAAGGAAGTCCTTAATCCAGGCTAATACTAAAGGATCAATGTTAAGCTGATCGAGTTTAAGGCTTAGTAGATCGTGTGTTACGGTATCAAAGGCCTTAGCATAGTCCAAGAAAATACAGTCAACGTCAGTTATTGTCAGATGCAGCAAAAAGATCATTAGTAAAGCAAGCTAGTTGGGTTTCGCACGAGTACATTTTTCTGAAGCCATTTTGACAGGAATGAAAAAATGAATTGGTTTCCAAAAATTCAACAAGATGAGAATAAATGATGTGTTCCAAAAGTTTGCATGAGATGCTTGTCAATGAAATGGGACGGTAGTTCTCGGGAGCATGCGCATTGCCTGATTTTGGGACTGGAACCACCTTTCCTTTCTTCCAGTCACGCGGGAGCGAAGAATGCTGCAACGACTGCGCAAAAATTTTAGAAAGAACAAATGAAAACACCTCAGTGCATTTCAATATTTTTGAATTAATACTATCAGGCCCACTGGCAGACGAAATCTGCAGATTATTGATTAGCCGGCTAATACCAACCCAGTCAATTATTATGGGATCCATCACAGGGAAGTTTGAACTTGGTGCACTCGGTAAATCGACGATGATATTGGCATTAAGGAAAGAGACAAACGCCTCATTCAAAACGCTGCAACATTGATTAGATGGAACACTGGTGCCATCAGGGTAAGTTAAGAGTACAATGTTTGTTTTAGTGCCATTAACAACACTCCAAAACTTGCGCGGACTCGTTTGAAGAAACGAGGGCAGTGTAACACTCAAGAAGGTAGTTTTAGCGTTACTAGACATTTGGATGTACTCAGTTTCCACTTGACGGTACGTTGACCAATGAGCGGGGAGATTTGATTGCTTAGCCCGGCGGAATAAGTTTCTTTTTGTTGCGCAGGCGTTTAAGAGAGTTGTTGAACCATGGTGCTCTAGTGTTTGAGGGTATCTTTCGTTGAGGTATATAACTGTCAATTAAAGATAGTAGTTTATTTTTGAAAAGTTGCCAGTTATTTTCAACTGAGCGTTCGTCAAAACCGGGGATGTAAGCGGCTGTGAATGATTCCATTTCTGCCGTGATAGAAGCCGTATCGGCGTGCTTGTAAGCGCGAACAACCTTAAAGCTCTTTTTAGTAGAAACATGGGCACGCAAAGTGAAATGAATAATCAAGTGGTCACTTAAACCAGGGATATATGTAAGTTTGGAAACCAGATCAGGTGTAGTAGTAAAAACGAGATCAAGGATATTAGCGGAAACTGCAGTAGTACGAGTAGGTTCATCAACAAGTTGTGCAAGGTTGAAATCCGAACAAACACCAAGAAACTGTGCGCATTCCGAAGAATTTTTTGTGATAGTGGCGGTACCACTGTGCCATGATATGTTTGGAAGGTTGAAATCTCCTAACAGAAAAAAAGGCAACGTGGGGTATCGCGTAACTATATTATTTAAGACGTCATGAAGTTCATCACAGAAAGAACGGGGTGCAGTTGGGGGTCTGTAACACACGCAAAAAATGCAATCCCTATTGTCAATGGTAATACGCACGCACACCACTTCTAAAGCTGACACGACTGGGACACTTGAGGAAGGAAACTCTTCATTAACAGCGATCAAGACACCCCCACCGATACGAACATCGCGGTCATAGAGATAAATAGCGTATTTCTTTTCACAGTCAAAGATTTCACTGCTTTGAACTTTTGCAGAAAGCCATGTTTTGGATAGAATAACAATATCAGCGGAACATGAATCAATATGAGCCGAGAGTGCTGCTCGCTTGTTGAGCACACTACGTACATTGGTAAAAAGAAGAGACATCATTTGCATGGCGGGAAGATAGCTACGCAGACGAATTGCCAGTATTGTTTAAAGGTGGGTTGCGATTACCATGTGACTCACGAGGGGAGTCAACTTCACAAACGTTATCTGTGGATGCGCAGTAGATGTAGCGCTTTTCGTTGATGATAAGTTTGTTAAAGCGCAGTGAAAAAGGTTGACCGCTAGATTTTCCATATTCAATTAATTTTTTTCGTGACAAGCGTGTTGATCTGCAGAAGTCTTCGCCTACAGAGATGCCAGCTGTTTTCAGCTTCGCTTTCTGAGAAAGAACAAACTCTTTGGTTTTAAAAGACGCAAACTTGACGATAACTCGACGTGTCTTTAGTTGCACAAAGGAACCCAGCCTGTGCGCTCTGTCGATCATATTATCGGTAACGTTCAAGCTTAGATGACGCGACAGTAGATCTTTAAAACAGTCTTCGGACTGTGCCCACGCCTCGTTAGCATTGTCAGCTATGCCATAAAATAATAAATTGTCCCTTCGAGACCGATCTTCCAATTCGTCGAGCCTTGAGTTGAGTACGGCACCTTTAGTCCTAACAGTTTCATGAACAAGGCGGTTAATTTCAGTTGGCGCCGACGCATTTTCAATAGATTCAACAACATATTCTAAAGTTACGAATCTTTCTGTAAGATCTGAAACTTTTTGCGTAAGTGCCCCTTGGTTTTCCTTTAACTCGGCCAAGGATTCCATTACTTCCGCATGACGCTTGTCAAATTTTGTCGACAAGGTAGTAATGGCGTCAAGCAGTTCCTTGTGCGCTTTGCTAGGGTCAGGCTGGGGAGAACCGGGGTTTTGTTCTACGTCACCGCTTAGCATCAGAAGTTTAACGACAAATATACAGTCATTCAAGGTATCACAAACAACACTTGGGCACGGGAAGAGCAAGAGACATCGGTTGCTTGAACGTTTACAATAAAGACATGGGGCTGCACCAACCTGCATATGAAAGCAGAAGGGGATATTGAGCAACAACATCGTCGCTGCCCTCCCGTGCCCACTGAAGGCGGAAAGCCGATGCAAGTCCTTTAAATCCCGGCGGTAAAATGCTGTCGGTGGCAATGCTGATGCCGTGCTTGACCATGATGGGGAGGTGGCACCAGGGCAAAGCTCGTACTGGACATAATCGCTCGCTGTCGCCGAAGGTATCAAGAGCGGTGATGATAACGGCAACGGCGTCGATGCAGGGGCAGTTGGTCCAAGCGCAGGCGCGGATAGCCATCCGAAGAATAAGGCGATGAACTGCATATGAAAGCAGAAGGGGATTTCGAGCAACAACATCGTCGCTGCTCTCCCGTGCCCACTCATTATATAGTATTATTATATTATATTATTATATTATTATTATTATTATTATTATAGTATTATTATAGTATTTGCATTAGAAAAATCCGTCCAATATATGGCAAGAAAGCCGGGAAAGCGGGCAGTGTGCGGGGGGTCCCTCAAGGCAGACGAAGGGACGGATGAGAATGGAGTCAATCGGCGCACACTGTGATGTCGGTGCTAGGCTGTAGAAAATGGAGGCTTTCCCGGAAGAGCTTTTCAAACAGGTTGAAGAGCTCAAAAATGAGCTAAATAGGGAGCGTGATGCACGGAAGGTAGTGCAAAAAAGACAGAGGGGCACGACGCCGCTGAAAGGATGGGACGCTTTTCCAGAATAATTTCATTTGTGCCTTATCTCCGTGGCTTCTCGAACCTTGGCCGCGCTGGGCTGATCAAGCATTTCTGTCCCGGTTTCCAAAAGTGCAAGGATGGCCAAGTTTGGTTCCTTCGGCTACTGATGGCTGGCAACATGGTTCATTCACTGACGCCCTCGCAAGCTATGAAGCGGGATATAAAGGCCAGCCAGGCACCACTTCGGTTGGGCACGACGCCAACGACGCTGAAAGGATGGTATGCTTACCGTTGCTGTTTTTCCAGGTTGGTTACTTCAATGACGCATCCTGTCTAACATGCAGCCATTACTGCCTTGTTGCAGTGTCGTGCCCGACCGAATTGTATGATAAGATGCGGCGTTTGCTGCTGTTATTTTCATTCTTGCGCAAAAATTCTGCATGTCTGTTGTTGTTGCTTTCGCGTGATATTGAATCACATCCCGGTCCTAGCGTCGAGCAAACACTTGAAATTGTCCTTGAAACTGTTCGTAGGCTAAAAGTGGGTCAGAATACGTTAATCGGTGAAATTAAGAGGCTGAGCGAAAAGCAAGATGCTACCGATAAAGAAATTAAAAGCTTGACAGAGAGAGTAGTCACTTTAGAGGCAAAGCTTGTTTCAAATGCCGCCACACTAACAGCTCTGATCATGCTACTGGTTCATTTGCCAATCCACTTCTGGCAGTAATGACAAGGTGTGACGAAGCTGAGAACAGAATGCGACGGTGCAATCTGTTGTTCTTTGGAATCCCCGACGAGGATAAAGAGAGTTGGTCGACTGCAGAAATAAAAATTATTACCCTATGCTCAGGTAATTGGAAATCACAACTGCCGGTTTTCAGTTTGAACGTGTGCATTGGCTGGGAAAATTTGCTTCAAATAAATCTAGACCAGTATTTGCCAAGTTTACGCTCTTAAAGGATAAGCAGGAAATTATCACTAGTGCACATAAGCTGAAATATACTGGGATCTCTATTAGAGAAGATTTTTCGCTAGCTACTCGACAGACACGTAAGAAATTGCTTCAATTTGCCAGAGAACGTAATTGTCCTTACAAACTGAATGTCGACAAACTTCGTACCGATAATACCACGTATATTTACGACAGTTGTTCTGATTCCGTAGTACCTGCTCGATAGCTAGTTGCGATGTGCGCAGTGCTAAAGTCCAGCGGCTATCAACTACACGTGCACCTTCACTTTCAGTATCATTTACCAACATCCGCAGTCTGTTGCCAAAACGTGCCCTGCTTGAATCATATCTTGAAGATAGCATGTCCGATGTTGTATTGCTAACGGAGACCTGGCTTCATGCAGGTGTAGGTGACTCCGAGTTATTTCATACTTCTAATCAGTACGCCATTTATCGCCATGATCGTTCACATAAGAAGGGGGGGCGGCGTATTGGTGGCCATCAATAAAACTATTCCTTCGTTTCTCGTTGACACTGCCCTTGAGGTAGTTTGGGTGGCCTGTCCTACATCGTACGTGAAGTTGCTGACGGGCGCGTGTTACCGCCCACCTGCCGCTGACCGTTCGTTCGTGTCCGACCTTCGTAAAAGTATTGCCAGGGCCCTTGAACAGTTTCCCACTAATAAAATCTACCTATTTGGGGATTTTAATTTCCCTGATATTAATTGGTCTCGCTTGTCTTCGTCGAACATTGATTCAGGTGATCTTATTGAGCCATGTTTAGAGTTCAATCTTACGCAGATTGTTTCTGAGCCTACCCGTGGTACTAATAAATTAGACCTTATTCTCGCAACAGAGCCACATAGTATAAGCCCTGTCATGCAGCTTGATGGCTTTAGTGACCATAACCTACTGCAGTTCTCAATTTATATTCCACTGAAATTTGCTGGTGCTGAACGTAAGATTATCAGGGATTATAGCAAAGCAAATTACGAACAAATGAACAATGAACTTGAGGTTTTCTTTCAGAAAACGTTTCTTCCATCATTCACAAATAATTCTGTTGAAGCGAATTGGAATTCATTTAGAAATATTATGTCACTTCTAGTAGACAAATATGTGCCACTAGTCACTATACCTAATGACAAAGTAATCCATGGTTTAATAAATCACTTAGATCACTCGGAAATAAAAAGAAAAGGTTATACGCTTCTGCTAAACGGCTATCATGTCCCTCGTCATGGTCTAAATATAAGGATTGTTTAAAATCTTACTGTCTAGCAATATGTGAAGCCAAAAAGAAGTATTTTTTCCAAAGATCTGTCCTCACTTCTACACACTAACCCTAGAAAGTTTTGACAAGCTATCTCTCCTGATCGTGACAGTAATAGTTACATTACATACTGCTGACCAATTTCCTGCCTCTGAATCTGAGTGTGCTTCAACTTTCAATTCGTTTTTTAGCCCTTTGTTCACCAATGAAGACTGCTCCTCCGTTGCCTGTGTCTCCGACCTTCATTATCGCTTCATGCCCCCTATAAGTATTAGTGTTGAAGGCATTTCAAAACTAATAAGCGATCTAAAGGTGTCTACATCATGTGGTATTGACAATATTAATTCTAAAATTCTAAAGAACACGTAAGCTATATCCAGTCAGATTTTGTACTGTATTTTTCAGCAGTCTTTATCAACAGGTCTTCTTCCTGCTGACTGGAAGATAGCCAAAGTTATTCCTATATTCAAAGATGGCAACAGACACTCACCTGGTAACTACCGCCCCATTTCACTAACATGCATTTGTTGCAAGTTTCTCGAGCGCATCATTGCCTTCCATTTATCCAACCATCTTGAATCTAATAATTTTTTTTTTCAAAATCAACATGGTTTCCGTAAAGCGTTGCCTTGTGACACCCAACTATTGGAATTTACGTCAGACTTCCATTATGGCATGAACAATAGCAAAATTATTAATTTCATCTTTCTCGACTATGCAAAAGCCTTTGACAGAGTTGCTCACTGTCGTCTAATAGCTAAATTAACTGCTCTTAGGATTGACTGATTACCATTATGTTGGCTTCGCAATTTCTTATTTAATCGGTAACAGTTGGTATCTGTGAATAACTTTAGCTCCTCCACGTCTGTTGTAACGTCAGGTTTACCTCAGGGTAGCGTGTTAGGCCCTTTTCTTTGTCTAATTTTTATCAATGATTCGCCGAGCAACGTTTCCTCCTGCATACGACCTTTTGCGGATGATTGCGTAATTTAAAGAACGATTAACTGTCATGACGATCATCTAACTTTGCAAGATGACCTTCACCTAGTTATTCAGTGGTGCGACCGTTGGCAAATGACACTTAACACAGCTAAGTGCTGCGTTCTTTCCTTCACTCGTAGGAAGTCATATCCTAAGTTTCCTTACAAAGTCGGCTCGTCGGAAGTTCCCCGTGACTCTACTTACAGATATCCTGGCGTTTATTTTTGTACTAATCTAGCCTGGAGCTTTCACATCGAGAAGATATGCGCTAAAGCTAACAGAACTTTAGGGTTTTTACGTCGCAATCTGCACTTCTCGCCATCTACCATCCGTCAACAGGCCTACCAAACTTTTGTACGCCCTCAACTTGGCTATGCTTCATCGATCTGGTCTCCTCATCAACAATACCTAATAGATAAATTGGAATCCATCCAAAATAGTGCTGCCCGCTTTATAACTTCTAACTACAGTCGTCAATCTAGCATTATTTATTTATTTATTTATTTCCAATACTGTTAGCCCTTGCGGGCTGTTACAGGGGTGGGGGAAAAAATTTTTCCACAAACACGTAACACCAGTTCCGCAATAAACAAACAATGCATTCAGCAAACACATGACAGTTTACGCTCAAATGATTCAGTTGTGGGCGTTTCAATAAATACATCTGCGTCAAGTTTGTTCCAATCAACTATAGTTTTCACAAGAAAGGAAAATTTGAAGGCATCAACACGCGGCACATAGGGCATTACAACATGAGGGTGAGCTGTACGTGGGGACACTCGTCCAGGGGGACGCAAGTATAGTCTGGAGTCCAAATTGAATTTATTATTATACATTTGGTACAAGAATTTCAACCTGGCTATTTTTCTGCGCGTGGCCAGTTCGGGCAAACCGGCACGAGATAATAACGCAGTTACAGACTGCGTCCTTTGATAAGCATTAAAGATAAACCTTGCGGCTAGTCTTTGAATTCGTTCCAGTTTATTTATCAAGCCTACTTGGTGCGGATCCCAGACTATACATGCGTATTCCAGTGTAGGCCGTACTACCGTTTTGTACGCCTTGAGCTTTACCTCGGGTGTAGCATCTTTCAACTTTCGTCTTAACAGACCGAGTTTGCGTTGAGCAGAACCACATATCTTTTCGATGTGTGCGTTCCAATTCAAATTGTGCGTGATTGTAACCCCGAGATACTTAAGCTTACTAACATGTTGAAGTGGGCTATTATTTATTCTGTAAGAAAAAAGCAACGGGGTTTTCTTGTTAGATACAGTCATGTAAGCTGATTTATCGAAATTAATTTTCATGTCCCACGTAACACACCAGTCATAAATTCTTTGCAAGCTTTCGTTCAACAACACTTGATCCTGGACATTCTTAACGCGACAGTAAATAAGGCAATCATCCGCAAATAGACGCAGTTCAATGTTAGGATGCAAGTCATTAGCAATGTCATTGACATATAATAGAAACAGAATTGGTCCTAAAACCGAACCCTGTGGTACACCGGATAACACAGGTAATGAGGATGATCTTTCGCCTGCTATTTGAACATATTGCTTTCTATTTGTAAGGTACGCATGGATCCATTTCACAATTTGTGTATTGACTCCAAGTTTATACAATTTCTCAATAAGTTTTATGTGACACACCCGGTCAAAAGCCTTCGAAAAATCTATTGCTTTTGCCAAATTAAACTTTATTGCCAAATTAAACGCGATGTTCCCCTGTCAGACTTGGATTCCCGCCGCTCTGTTGATCTTATATGCCTCTTTCATAAATACTACTGTAACTCATGGTTCAGCCGCTTGTCGTTTGGAACTCCTTCTCGCACATCTACTCGACTTCATAATCATTTCAGATTCAGGCGCATTTTTGGCCGCACACAATAATTCAATAACTCTCCATTGCCGCGCGCCATCGCACTATGGAATAACCTTCCAAATAATATTGTCGCAATAAAATATCCTGCCAAATTTCGTGAACATTTGGAACTTCACATGTTCGCTTGACTATATTGTACGACTTTGCATTGTATTCGCCTTTGTATCGTTTTTGGACTTTGTTTTCCACTGTATTCCCTTGACTTTGTATGTATTTTTTCCAATGTTTACCAGTGTTCCTTTTTTCCAATGTACAAACTTATTTGTTTCTCTTATTATGTAGTTCCCTTTTTTGCGTTAAATATTTGTCATTTTTCTGTAACCCCGCCTACCCAATGCTCCTCCGAGCCTGTAAGGTAAACTGAATAAATAAATGAATGCTGAGCAAAAGCCGAACAGGGATGCCATTGTGAACGAGAATGGTCGTGACAATGGGACGCAGTCTCCCTACGTAACAGGAGAGAGAGTACTAGCAAAATACGTGGAATGCGTGCGACGTGGGGAGGTGTTAGCTGGAAAGAGCGGCACCTACCTTGAGGCCGCCACGCGGGGACAATGCCCCTTGTCGAGTCCGAATCACGCGGAAAATGCCAAAGGGAAGCAGGGAGAGGTAGAAGAGAGTGAACTGGTGATTATCGCCGGTTACTTAAACCAGGATAGGAGCTCAGAAGCAATTGTGGAGAGGGTGAAAGGCGGTAAAAGAGTGGCGGTAGGGAGATTTCCGGGGCGGACGCTGGGTTCTGTCATGGAGCTAGCAAAAGCAAAGCTCGCGGAAAATGCCTACGTGCGCAACCTTGTCATAGTAGCAGGTGGGCTAAATGACGTCCTAAACAGGAAAGATACAGGATTAGTCCAGCGCTTGGCGAAGGGGGTGGACGACTTGCGCGAGCTGTCTCCTCAGGTGGAGATCGTGGTGTGCCCGGTGCCGGAGGTGCCTGTACGTGACAGTCACATACAAAGAGCCGTAGAGGCTGCTAATGAGACGATATGGAAAATGAGCCGATAGAAAGGCTTCGAGCCTGTCGAAGTAAACAGGGAAGTGAGAAGGTGTGGTGGTTTTCAACTAAACGGGATCCACTTCAATTACAGGCTTCCACGAGAAGTGGGCTGGTGACTTGCTGGTCGCGCTGTTGCTTTTTTAGAAGGCCCACGGGCGCTCAAGAGGCCAGAGTAGGTAGTAATGCAGAAGTTCCTTTAAGGGAACTTCAGAATGGCATCGCCGTCAACAACAGAAGAAGGAGGAAAGCAAGAAAGAGAGCTCGCCATGCAATAGGCTACATAAACATGCAGGGCGGCAGAAGAAAGGAAAAGTAGACAGAGATTGAGGAACAGTTCAATAGATAACAAATAGGGGTGTATGTAGTTACAGAAGCGCACCTTCGAAACTCGGAAGAGCCGCCAGTGATTGAGAATTATGCCTGGGACGGGTGCGACAGAACTAAGTCTGAAAGAAAGAGAGGGGGAGTCGGAATGCTCATCCATCAGGGAGCCAAATGGAAAAGAGTAAATTCAATATGTCAAGAGAATCTTTTGTTATCAGGTACAATGAGTGGGGAAAAAACTTGGCTTGGCGTTACGTATTTTTGGACCGGAAATAATTGCACAGAGAAGAATAAAGGGTTAGTGGAATGCATAAGTGCCGATATTTGGGGTTTCGGGAATGATGCTGAAATTATCCTATTAGGTGACATAAATGCCCACATAAAGGATTTAGATGGCTATACCGACAACAAAGGGAAGTCAATGCTAGACTTTTGTGAGCAACATAACCTTGTTATAGTGAATACAGGGCCTGAGTGTGAAGGGTAGATCACATGGAAAGTGGGAAACCGGCAATCAACCATTGATTACTGTCTGATGACAGAACGAATTCATTATAAGTTGAGAGAAATGGTCATTGATAAGGAAGGGTATAGCAGCATAGAGAGTGACCATAAACGCATCATTTTGAATATGCGATATGTAGTTGGGAAAGAGAGCAAGAAGTGCAAAATGGCCAGCCCAAATTTGAATGCTGAACAAATAATAAATACAGTCACTAGAGTCGAGGAAGAACTTGGCAAATGGCCCAGTATGAAGTGGGAATATAGTGAGTTTCAAAGTGTAATAACGACAGACATGCGGAAAGAGAAACATGTTCGCTGGAAAGGAAAAAAGAAACCTAAAAGCTGGTGGAACAGGGAGATACGAGAAGCGATCGCCGAATGACAGAAAGCATCCCAAGAGCACAGGTAGGCAAAGAAGGTGCAGTTGCTGCAGGATGAAGTAGCCAGTGAATGGGAAATATACCGGCAGAGAGTCTATGGTTCAAATAATGGTGCAAGCAAAGATAAAAGGTGAAAGTGAACATTGGTTGTCAGAAATACGTGAGAAAAATAATGCAGCACCTAGAATATCTTGGAACCACGTAAAATTATTAGACAGCAAGTCAACAATACAACGACATATCCTAGACAAGCATGGAAACAAACTGGAAGAGGAAGCGGCATTAAATTACAACCGCAAAATAACAGCTGAATCTTTCCAAGGATGTGACGAGGTTGCATTTGAAGAAAAAAGGAGCATGAAAGAGAGACCCAGGTAGAAAGGAGCTGGTGCTGACAAATTTCAACTGGAAGAAAGCCGAAGAGAAAATTCCTAACCGCACAGCCACAGGGCTACACGAGGTTACCGTTAGGCTGATTAATGAACTAGGACCAAAAAGTGAGGGAGCTCTGGTGAAAACAGTAGAAAAAGATTTTAAAAGATAGACGAATACCAGACAGTTGGCGACAAAGTAGAATGAATTTGATTTATAAAGGTAAGGGGAAAAAACATAGAATTCAGTCGTATAGAACGTTCACCATTACATCGGTAATATACCGGCTAGCAATGCAGGCGATCAAATTAGAGCTTGACATAAAAATTGTAACAGCGCAAACGCATACAACCACAAAGTACCAAGGACGAGACACAAGCGCTGACTGTCAACTAAATTTTATTGACGGAATACGGATACCTTACATGAGGGGAAAGGCAGACGTGAAGGGGCGAGGGATTGATACAATCGGGGGAAATGACATTGCGCATCGATGAACGAACGTGCCGGCAGACAACGGAATCAGGCGCAGGAAAACAAGAAAACTAGAAAAAAGAACTAGAAAAAATAAAAAAGTTGAAAAAAGCGGTGGAGACCAAGATACAATCAATCAGTAAACGTTCGCTTCCAAAAACTGAAGCTCTGCCACAAAAAGCGACACAGAGGGGGTGCTTACGCACTTGCTGCCATATTTCTGTATGTGAAACGCTTCCAAACTGACCCGCGCCGTCGCGTCTGCACTCTTACCGAGAATCTTCGTCTCTCCCAATCGAGCCTCGCAACCTGTGCATGCAATTACGTGCGCAACCAAATGTGCGTACTTGTCCTTTAAGTTACTTAAATTTCGGGCATGTTCCCCCTAGCGTTGATTAATGCAGCGGCCGGTTTCGCCGATATAAGCCTTTCCACACTTCAAGGGAATGGCGTATACCACTCCTGTGGAACACTTGATGAATGGCTTCTCATGTTTTAGCTGACAACCTCTTTTTTTCGAGTTGCAGAAAACAGTGAACAGACAGTGGAGATATAGGGCCAGGGAATACCTCGGGTAACAGAATATAAATATCTCGGTATATGGATAAACGAAGGCAATAGATATATGGAAACACAGGAAAGAACAATAACAGTGAAGGGGAAGAGAAATGCAGCCATAATGAAGCACAGAACGCTATGGGGATACAATAGGCACGAGGTCCTCCGAGGTATGTGGAAAGGTGTAATGGTTCCAGGACTTACTTTTGGAAATGCGGTTGTTTGCTCTTTAAATCAGGGGTACAATCAGGACTCGACGGGAACCAAAGGTCAGTGGGTCGCCTCGCATTGGGCGCTCACGGGAAGACTACAAATGAAGCTGTGCAGGGTGATATGGGCTGGACTAGTTTTAAAGTGAGGGAAGCTCGCAGTAAAATTGAGTATGAAGAACGGCTCAGGAATATGGAAGAAAGTAAATGGACTGGGAGAGTGTTCAGGTATCTGTGCAGAAAAAGCATTGATTCACAGTGGAGGAAAAGAACGAGGAAGCTTACTAGCAAGTATGCGGCCTTTAGGGTGGGCAACACAGCAACAAAGAATGTCAAGCGGAAAGTCAGAGAGGCTGAAATAATCGCATGAATGGCGGCAATGGAAAAGAAACCTGCCATGAGTAACTACTTAATAGGAAAAAACGAAATCAGGAAAGAAACAATTTATGATAACTCAAAGGGAAGCTCATTACTTTTTGAAGCGAGATCGGGATGCCTTAGAACACGCACCTATAAAGCGAGATATAAGACGGAAGAAGAAGCATGTGCTTGCTGCGGTAAAGCTAGGGAGACTATGGAGCATGTTTTATTAGAATGTGAAAACGTCTACCCAGCGGCCGATTTAGGCGCCACTGGCCTCCTTGAAGCACTTGGGTTCAGCGAGAGCAGTGGAAAAGTAAACATGTCCACAATAGGCATTAGTAAGAGGCGATTAGAGTATTGTTGAAAGAAAAGTAGGGAAACGACAAAAAACGGAGACGTACAAAAGCACAGTTCGAAATAGGGGATCAGAAAATTTGGGTGGGGTAGTTCATAGTGTTTTTTTTCTCTTTTTTATTGTTTAACCTAAGTAGGATATTAGGCAGTATAATAGCAAGAGCTTGGTGGCGCAACCCACCGCCCCGTTCCAAAGGGGACGCTCATAACACCCATCCATCCATTTTAGACCGTTATATGTGGCCTTTTTAGACATTGCAGGAGCGTATGACAACGTAGACCGCAATATATTGTGGGTATTCTACAGCTTTTGAGAGAGATTTACCTAGAAAATATCGTTTACAGGGGAGTAGAGGGGAGTTCGGACTGCTTCTGCGCGCGCTCGAAAGAGTAGTGCACTCCCTGTGTCGTCGTGGTGGAAGTTCTCCGTAGCCGGGGTGCACTTGTGTGAGCGGTAGAGCTCCAGGGTCGATTTGCCGAGCATAGCAGAGCGCCATTGCTCTGTTTCGGCCTCTCGCGTACGCGTTGAGCGCCTGACGCCTGTAACGGCTGGGCAACGAAGCCGTGCGCAGTCTGAGTGCCCCTGAAGCCTATATGATGGAAAACACGGCGCCTCAATCTCTGGTATTCCATTCGGCGAAGTCGACCCTCAAAGGCCACTTCGCTGCTCGGTTCTTGCGCCTCGAATGACAACCACCCCAAGTCGCCTTGTATGGCCTCAACGGCCACGCGTCCGTGGCACCCGAAAGCCACGACACGTCCCACTCGGCGCTTCCCGCGCTCCAGCCACACTCGGGTAGCGGCTGAAATGCCCATCACCGCTTTGGCATAGGTTAGCGCTGGGACGTGGACGGCCTTCCATAGTTCGCGAACGAGTATACGTGGTCGGTTAGAAAAGTATCCGACCTGTGGCCGAAAAAAAAGAACTGGCATAACTGGAGCGTTGGAAACCTAATCACCCTCAAAGTAGTATCCTTGGGACTCCACACACTTCTCCCAGCGGTGCTGCCATTGTTGAAAGCATTCCGAGAAGGGCTCTTTCGGAATGGAGTTTAGCTCAGCTGTCGTTACAGCCATAATGTCCTCTCTTGTCTGAAATCGCGCTCCTTTCAATGGCCTCTTGATTTTGGGAAACAGCCAGAAGTCGCAGGGGGCCATATCAGGAGAGTAAGGAGCCTGTTGAACTACAGGAGTCTGGTTGTTCACCAAAAAAGTCTGAATCAAGTGCAAGGAACGCGCAGGAGCATTGTCGTGATGGATGCGCCAATTTCCTGTTGACCACAACTCCGGTCTCTTGCGCCGCACAGCATTAAGCAGGCGACGGAGTACATCGCTGTAGTACTCTTTGGTGATTGTTTGGCCCTGTGGTGCGTACTCGTGGTGTACCACACCACGGGAGTCAAAGAAAGCAGTCAGAATCACTTTGACGTTGCTGCGAACTTGGCGGGCCTTCTTTTGCCTTGGTGACGTGGAATGCTTCCACTGTTACGACTGGGATTTGGTTTCCGGGTCGTACCCGTACACCCAAGACCCGTCACCAGTGATTATGGTGTTGATGAAGTCGGGGTCGCTGTTTGTGGAATCCAGCATGTCCTGTGAGACTTCAACACGAAGTTGCTTTTGCTCCACCGTGAGCAGCTTCGGCATGAATTTCGCCGAAACTCTCTTCATGGCCAAATGTTCGGTCATAATGGAATGTGCAGAAAAAGTGATGATGCCCAGCTCTTCCGCAATTTCTCGGATAGTCACACGACGGTCCCGCATTACCACAGCGTTCACTTCGGCAATGAGCTGGTCATTTCGGCATGTTGATGGCCGCAAGGAGCATGGCTCGCTCTTCACCGATGTGCGGCCGTCTTTAAACCGGTTGTACCACTCCTTAATATGTGTGTTGCTCATAGCATCGTCACCGAAAGCCGTCTGAATCTTCCGAATTGTTTCAACTTGGCTGTCGCGCAGTTTCTGGTAAAATTTGGTGCAGTAGCGCTGCTCCAGTCGCTCCGCCATTTTTCTTGCAATAAAAAACCGACGAGAGCACTGCGCACTACCTCACTCAAACGCTCCGTCCCAGCGACTGCTATCGGCAGGCGAGAAAAAATTTGCGCATGCGCACAAAGGTTCAAGGTCGGCTGATGCAAGCGCGCTTGTTTCATATCCGTCAGGCGTTCGCCAAAAAAATAAGGTTGGATACTTTTCTAATAGACCTCGTATATCAGCTGCACACCCACAGTGACTGCCGTTGCAGCATGCCACTGGCTCTCCGGCATGCTTGTTGCAGTACACTAAGCGCAATACAGTCATGAACGTCCACCATCTAGCCCCGTTCATTGCTTCAGAAGAACTTCACTTTGGCCTAGTTGGTATTTACTGCATATCATATTGACCGCAAAACAGACGGGGGCAGAGGGAGAGAACACATAAACAGCACGGGCGGTAACTTTCAACTGTTTTATTCATGGCAGCCCGTGGGCATATATAGGCAAAAAGAACATGCGCAGATCGCAGCAAACAAGA
This sequence comes from Dermacentor variabilis, assembly GCF_050947875.1. Lineage (NCBI taxonomy): Eukaryota > Metazoa > Arthropoda > Arachnida > Ixodida > Ixodidae > Dermacentor > Dermacentor variabilis. Next base: position 1,566,419 of record NC_134570.1, read on the forward strand.
ATACACATCAGCTTAGCGTGGCAACCAATTATCAAAAAAATCTATTTCCGATTGAAACAACCTAATGGAGGTATCTCTAACACAGTCTTCGCCTTTATTTTTTATGTGATAAGCCTCCATCAGTTCACGTGCAGTCTGGTCATGGCTTTTCCCCAGAATCTTTATCTCCTCAAAAAGAGGTGCACAGCGACAGGCATTGCAGTGCGCAGGTAAGTGCGCACTGCAATGGCGCACTTATTCTAACGGGGGAGCCGGGACTGGCTCCCCCGTTAGAATATCAGTGGAAATGTGAGCCACGGTATCGCGTGCTACGTCGCCCAGGTTTTCCACCAAGCCTGCCGGTATCGCGTCCAGTACCTGGGCGGTCTATCCGAGCAAGCGCGTGGTCCAGCGCGAGTCGGGCCACCTGCCATTCGCAGTCGTATAGAACCGCGTTACCGCTGTCTCTGGTGGATATAGCGTAGTGCCCTTCGGTTGCAGTGAGCAGCGCAGGGTCGTACAGCTGCACCATGTGCCGGGTGAGATGTTCTGGGATGTTGTTGTTTCCACCTGTTGTTTCCTCTCGTGTTGACACGTACGCCCAGAACTTTCTGCTTCCTTGGCGCCCAGCAGTTGTGATGGGCCTCAGCTGCGCGTGGTCGTGTGTCGCGACTTTGCACTGTATCCCCCGCTGCATGGTGTACTTGCAGGTCAAGTAATCGTTGGTCCCATAGATGTGGTTACACGATGATGGGGAGTGCTGCTGTCACTTCGGCGCGGTGCTGACGGTTGGCCACGCGACGCGCGTCCCGTACCGCCCTCACCTCCCCGTCCCACCAGCCGCTGCGTCGCACACCGCTATGGTGAACACCGCCTAGCGAGTTGGAGCGGATCTCGTAGGTATGCATGATGAGCCGCAGTCCCCCACCATATTGTTCGCGGTTCCTTGGCGGCGCAACCTGCAGACGAAAAGTAGCGCCATCTCCTCCTCCTGCACCAGCGTTCACTCCCTCTTCTATGGACCGTGGCTTTCTCTATGCCGTGCTGAACTAGCAGACGCTTTCCGAATCAAACGCTGCCACTACGTAACACGCGCGCTTTTGAAGTCGTATTAACGCGATAGCGTTAAGGAGCTCGTGTCGCAGAAAAGCCGGTGTCGTCGGCGTCGGTGTCCGCGGCGTTGGCCGTGAGCGATAAATCACGGCAGGCACTTCATAAATAAAAAGCAACTTCCAGGATGGGCTGGGTGGGAATCGAACCAGGGTCTCCGGAGTGTGAGACGGAGACGTTACCACTGAACCACGAGTTCGATGCTTCAAAGCGGTACAAAAGCGCCTCTAGTGAACGCGGTGTTGCCTTAGAAACGAGCTGTTTCTAAGGCTCAGGCGTGCGTCGCTTGCTCAGGCGCACATTTCGTTGTCGCGCCGAACGCTGCGTTGCTCGACGCTCACCGCGTCCGATGCGGGGCGCGTAGTCGCTGCGCCGTAGCCCATTGTCTTACGCCCCTTGGCGGGTCGACGGGAACGCTGTCGCGTTCCACTCTTGAAGGCGAAGCTTAATCGTCCTCCAATTTTTTTATCGGAATTTTACTACGTTATAGTATGAGTGGCCGCCGAAACATCAAGAGAGGACGCCTGAATGACGTTGGGCTTGGTTGGCTCTACTATTAGCGGTGAGAAATTGAGCCACGCCATGCGAGACCTCGGCGTTGCTTGATTTACCGTCGTCGCCTCCGCACTTCAGCAGCTTCAGTACCCCTTCGGCCAGCGGCCGACATACACATTGTGACTAGGCTGCGAGAGCGCATTATCGACCAGCAGTATATATGTAGTTTTCTTAGAGTTTTCACTGACTAGCAAGCTGCCGATCGATCGGCGGAAGCGGTCCGCCTATAATGCGGCACGTGTGGCATCGCTCGCTTGAAGGGTACCTTACCAACTCTACGCATTCTTTTTGTCTCTTTTTGTGGAATTGAGAAGCGCGACAGCAGTCATCTCACAGATGTGTGCAAGGCTGCTATTGCGAATCATATCGTCGTTTGCATGTGTTGCGCGCGGGCGCGAGAAATTCTGCGCTGCGTATTCTATCTAATAGCTTATCAAAATGAACGCAAGATAGAAACGTTGAGTTAACCTCTAAATTTGTCCTGGCCACAGAAAGCCACGCAGGAATTAGTTTACTCTAGAATCGAGGGCCTTGCAATGTTGATAGCGGTACCAGCAGTGTTTCCGAGGGATTTTTCGTTTACGGATAACTGATTGAATGCACCCGCAACACGCGATATGTCATTTCGCCAAGATGTACTTACGGCATGCGCACCAGTTCTACACTGTTTCTACATTTAGTCACATAGAACTCAAAAGCGAAGGAGCAATGTCTCCCGAATGAGTTCGTCTTCCCGCAGGTAAGAGGCCCTTTTTGCCTACGTACCGTCACGGCTTCGCAACGCACGGCGATACACTCAAAAGCTGTTTTACCATACATTCAGGCCGAACAATGACAACACCATGGAATTCATGACTGAGTCGACAAAAAGCACGTGCGTTTGGATACGACTTGAATGAAGTCTGGTACGAAAGTTGCAAATAGACGCAGCGCGAACACGCACTACTTAGGAGAGCGAAAAACTAACGAAGCCGCATACAGCAAGTGTCAGCTTGTGAGATTAACTATGAGCGAAGAATCGCTCGCTTACCTCACAGAGCCGTGACCATTGCGTTGGGTTTAAATCAGCCCGGCTGGTCCCTTGAAGCCTTACCTTTCCCCAGGCCTCGTCTTGCTTGACAGATGGGATCCGGAAGCAGTGTTGCCAGGTTGGACAAAGTCGCGTAGCCTAAAGCTAGAGAAATTGTAGCCGAAATGTAGCGGAACTCAAAAAAGAGCAAGAATAATTGTAGCCAAATATAGCCATTTTTATTTGCAATTTTATTTGTATTATATATGTGCGTCTGCCTTGCCATGTGCACTTTAACGTATTGCATGTGTGGCCTCCCCCCCAGGGTTGCACTTGCACACTTTGCAGTACGTCATCTCAGAAGAGTCGTTACTTACGTGTACACTTGATGGTGAATCCAGTCTATAGATAAAAAAAAAGTCACGTTTAGCACAAAATGTGCGGTTCACCTAAGATAGACCTTGATTATACCGTATGTCAAGGCTAAATCGGACCAAGACTATTTTTGCTGCGACCTCGTTGGGCAAACTTGTGAATTTTCCTCTATTATTGATTTCCTCATTATCTAATACTGGGCGCACCGAGTGCGCGTGCGCGCCTCGCGGACGGACGGACGGGTGCTTTGAGCGTCCCCTCTGGAAAGGGGCGGTCGGTTGCGCCGCCAAGCTGTTGTTATTATATTGCCTTATGTCCTACCCTACGTTAAAAAAAAAGAGAAAAAAAATAGCACGAAGAATTCCCATAACCAAACTTTCTGAGCCCCTATCGGCAACTTAGTTTTTGTATGCCTCCGTCGTTTCCCTATTTTTCTTCCGCCAATCGCCTCTTACTAATCGCGCGCACAAGAGCAGCGCCCTCACTAGGCGCTTCAAAGTACTTCATCCGCGACCTGCAAGACTACGTCCGCGTATACGCCCGTCGCGCGCCTGCGGTGTGATCGTGGATGCTACGCGTCGCTCCCAGGCGCACGGCTGACAATGGGCCTCTTCGATTTTCGTACTTCTGGCAGCCTGCTGGCAGCCAGATGGCAGCCAGCTAGTTCCGGTTCTGAATTCACGTGGACTGAGATCCCACGACAACCCGAACCTGCCCGAAGTTTGCAAAATCGAACGCAGCCACAGCTGACCAAATGTAAACATGCTACTAGCATGGCAGCGCCCGGCGAGGCCGGCGCACGCTCGGCGTTGTCGGCCCATTTATGCGTTGCCAGCTTGAAAATATATAGCTGCATTCAGGAGTATGATCACTTTCGTGCGACTCGGCGCAGGACGCGCACTGGGCCAACCTCACCTTGGACAGCCCAACCTCCGACGCGTCCGATGACAAGACGCGAAATCGCGCGTAAGTGATTGTATACTCAAAAGCGATAGCTCAAGAATCCCTGCTCGCAGCGATCACGTCACCCACCGGCAACATTGATGAGTTGGCGTTGTGTCATCACTTCACAGGACACGAAAAAGGAGGATATCGGGTGCATCTCATACGCATAAAATTTTGTGCCGACCTGCTTGGGCTCCGATTTCGGAAAGTTTGTTGTGGCTGATGGTGCTTCTCATTTTGACGCTAAGGAGCTGGGGACGCGGCTAGCGCATGAAAATACACGCCGCCTGTGACCAGCGAAACGTTTCACACGAAAAACAACGTTGGTCGCGACCGTGAGAGCAATAAGCCAATGTACGTGTGCCTATTACTCAACCAGTGCAGTCTTAGATCAACGGCCTGCCGTTCGAACACATATCGGTTTCGAGCTGACACCCAAGCATACGACTGAGAGACGGAGCGAACACGGGCCAGCTGCAAAGCCTTCGCTAACTGTAGAAAAGGAGATATCTCCGCATACATACGCGAGATATGCGAAAAGGAACGATACCAGAGAAAGACGAACCCAAAATGTACGGCAATATGTGTATGAGCGTCTACAACTTCCGTGGAACACGATGCAGATAACATGCACGCAAGAGAGCGCGGAGCGCTGATCAGCGCCGCGAAGAAGCCTTCAGGGGACACACACACACAAGCTTCAAACGGTTCACTAAGCCCACAAAATTCCCGGGAAGAAAGCAAAGAGGCCCGCGCTATACTCTTTTCGCGACACACCACTGCTCGTATCGCACCGCTTTGCAATGCGGAACGGAGTGTTAGCACTTAAAAAGATAACGCTAGAAGTAAGGAAATCCGAAGATGACCGTAAACAGTTGGCTGAGCGAGGTAAATTTAAGTCATCAAGCGCCCGCGTTGCAATCCGTGAAGTCCCCGCACAGATGGTGGCGAGCGCCCCTCGCCTGTTTTAGTCGTCTGCTAGCCAGACTAAAATCATCCTGGCTGGTTCTGGCAGACTGCGGGTAGCCAGAACCGTCCAGCCCGAGCAAAACGAACGCCAGGCGGAAGTGCGTGGTGCGGTAGACGGAGCAACCCGAGAAAAACGAAGATGCTCAATAGCGTCCTGCAGATGCTTGCTCGTAACAGCAACTAACATTTAAGTCACTGTCTTGTCACTTTATCACCGTCACTATATAGTGCACCGAGAAGAAACATTCTTTTTACCTCTTTCGAGAGCGCTGCTGTGGCGCGCTCACTTCTTTTTTTTTATTCAGGTTTCCTTACAGGTTCCGCAGAAGGGCAGCTGATTGGGCGAGTTGGTGTTGCATGGTAACAATAAAATTCAAACAGCGCTAAACGACGGGACCAGAATGAGGAGGAGACAAACATGGTCCTGTCGTTTAGCGCTGTTTGAATTTTATTGTTACTGGTTCCGTCAGGAACATTGAGTAAAGGGGGCGATAGAATCAAACACAAATTTAACAGAAGCAACGCAGTATCAAACAATACAATTAGGTTACATAGTACAAATAAAAAGAAGCTTAACATGACACTATAGTTCCAAAAGGTTATGGTTTGCAAAGGCGCAATAACGCAAGAATGTAAAATACACAAGGGATGGAGACAGCATGGTCAATGCGCAGGCAATAAGCGCACGGCAACAACTGGTACGGTAAAAAAATAAAAAAATGGTGACAATACACCCCCACATAATCGCAACGAAACATGGTACAGTATTTAAGATTATAAAGCTGATACACTTGATTGCGGAACGATGCGTGATCGGTTACTGAAACGATTTCGTTGGGAAGATCATTCCATAATGTTGTGGCTCTTGGCAGTATCGATGAGTTGAATGCTTGCGTGTGGCCATAGATGCGTTTGAAAGAGCGTTGGTTGTTTAATCGATTGGACATGCGCATGCGGGATTTGAGGGGTAGAGGTGAAAGATGAGCGCAGTTTATACACTTGTGTAGCAAACAAACGATAGCAACAGAACGACGGATGTCTAAGGATTCGAGAGTATTATCAGTTTTTATTTGAGTTATGCTGGAGATGGCGCCTGTATTTCTGAGAGATGAAACGAGCAGCATGGTTTTGTATCACTTCGATCATGGAAATGAGGTATTTTTGATGAGGGGACCAGATTGATGATGCAAACTCGAGCTGAGGGCGGGCGTGTTAGGTAGGTAAGTTTACGGACATTGGTCAGGCAGTTTCGTAAATTATGACGTATGTAACCCTAAGTTCTGGCAGCCTTGGCGCAATGGTGGTGATGTGCAAGGCCCAGGGAAGACCATGTGTTAGATGCACGCCCAGGTACTTATATGATAGAACTTGGGATACAAGTATACTATCTAACGCATTTGTAAAGTTTGAATTATTGCGTTTGCGACTGAAGGTTATGAGCCTGCATTTGGTAGTGCGCGCTAGCATGTTATATTCTTGCTCTGCCTGTGCGTGAGCCCATCTCCTGTGCCAGCGTTGGAGGCGATAGTCGCGCGGCTACAGGGCCCACCTCCTAGTGCAAGGTGCAATTGAAATAAAGTCCAATGGTAAAGTCCAGGTAAAGTGTGCAGATGGTGTCGTCTTTGGTAGTGTCGGGTTCACGCAATCTGAGAGATATATACCAGGCAGCACCGGCAGCATAGGTTATGAGTGAGGCAGACAGACAGACAAATAACTTTACTAATGGTCCTGAGGAACAGCGTTAGGGTACCTCCCTTTTCAGGGAGTCCCCGTAGCCGTCGCGGGCCGCACCCACGTCGGGGTAGGAAGACTGTGGTCCTCCGCCCTGTCGCAGGCCCTCTGGACAGCCCGTAGTTGATCTGAGAGGTCGCCGCTTTTAAGGGCTGCCTCCCAGTCGGTTAGAGTGGTTAGCGATGAGCTGCGTAACGCCGGGCATTGCCAGAGCATATGGGATAAGGAGCAGTACGCCTCCCCACAGTCTGGACAGTGGGGTTCTACATTAGGCGCAAAGTGACTGAATCGGCCCCTGGAGGGGAACGACCCCGTATGTAGCATGCGAAATACCGACGATTGTGGTCTATTAAGTTTAGGGTGTGGTAGCGGAAAGGCCAGTCGAGCGAGTTGGTAATGTGCCAAGATTTCATGGAAGGTGAGAAGTGAATCCCTGTACAGTCCTAAGTCGCCGTCCGTGAGTCCACCTGAACTGCCGCGGTGTGTAAGACCTCGCGCACAGTCATGGGCCAACTCATTAGCGTTAACAACCTCAGAGTGCACATTGATTCCCATATGGGCCGGGAACCATTTGATGCTGTGAAAACCAGCAGCCCCCTCTCTGCCGAGGATGGCCGCCGCCTCCTTTGAGATCGAGCCGGAGGCGAAAGCTCGGGCTGCAGACCTGGAGTCTGTAAATATATTTGGACGTAGAGGGTCCTTCAGCGCTATAGCTATAGCACCCTGCTCGGCTACTGTTGCAGAAACCTTCCGCACGGATGCTGAGTTAATGAGAGTGCCGTTGGGGTCAACCGAAACTACAGCATAGTGATCAGAGCGCTCGTACTGGGCGGCGTCAACAAAACATGCCAGATTCGGAGTGGCCGCAGCCGCTTTTAACAGGGAACGAGCCCTGGCTACCCGGCGCCCTACATTGTATTGAGGGTGGACGTTACGTGGCATGGGATCTACCTTGAACGAATCTCGGACCATGGGTGATAGGGTCACATTGCGCTCCGTCATTTCATGGTGACCGCATACAACTGATTCGAGGATACGTCTCCCCGCTCGCGATGATGAGAGTCGTATTATTTGGGCCACTCGTTGAGCCTCGATTACCTCTGATAGGGTATTATGCATGTCTAGTTGCATGAGACGCGCGGTGCTGGTAGAGAGTGGTAAACCCAGCACGCGCTTGATGCTTTTGCGCCTGATGGCGTCGATTTTGGCCTTATCCCGTTTAGACCAGCGCAACGCGGAGGCTACATAGTTAACGTGGCTCATCAGAAACGCGTGGTAAAGTCTGAGGAGATTGCTCTCGCTTAAACCCCCTCTGCGGTTCGAGACCCTGAGGATAAGCCGAAGCATATTCTCCGTCTCGGAGGTAATGCGGGCTATAGTCTGTGAGTTGCCCCCACGAGATTCCAGCAAGAGTCCGAGGACCCTGATGGTATCCACTCTGTGGATTTGTTGTCCGTCCCTCGTATAAAGGGCTATGGCAACTTGATCTAAGGGTGTGGAGCACCTAACCCCCCGTCGGGTGGGCCTATACAATAGGAGTTCGGACTTGGTTGGTGACAGATTCAGGCCCGTGTCTAGTAGGAAGTGTTCTGTGATGTCGAGCGCCTCTTGGAGCGCACTCTCAACTGCAGCGTCAGACCTTCCCATGCACCACACGGTAATATCATCCGCGTAGAGGGCGTGACCCGTTCCTCTTACTGTGGCCAGTCTGTCTGAAAGGCCCTTTATGGCGATGTTAAACAGTAGAGGAGAGATGACCGCCCCTTGCGGGGTGCCTCTCGCTCCCAATGTGAATTCCTTGGATTTGATTTGCCCTATTTTGACAGTGGCCTTTCGATCCCTCAGGAAGGAGCTAACGTACGCATGGAATAGTGGCCCCAGGCCCAGGTCCGAGATGGCGTCTAGCACGAACCGGTGCGAGATGTTATCAAAAGCCTTGGACAAGTCTAGAGCAAGGATGCCCCGAGTGTCTCTAGTGTCGTCATCAATGATTTGCCTCTTTATAAGTAACATGACGTCCTGTGTGGATAGTGCCGGCCGAAAGCCGACCATGTTGTGAGGGAATAACTCATTAGTTTCTATGTGCCTAGATATACGGTTGTGAATGGCATGTTCGGCCACGTTACCCACGCAGGACGTAAGCGAGATGGGTCGCATGTTCTCCGGCGCAAGAGGTTTGCCTGGTTTCGGGATGAGCACCACTGAGGCTGTTTTCCAGGAGTCGGGGACGAGGCCCATTTCCCAAATTTTATTGACCTCCCCGGTGAGCAGTGCAACTGATTGTTCATCCAAGTTGCGGAGGAGCTTATTGGAGATGCCATCCGGGCCCGGTGCAGAGCGACCGTTGAGCGTTTGGAGCACCTCCCAGATTTCGGATTCCATGAAGGGGGCGTCGAGCTCCCCCACCGCTCCCCCTCGGTAACGAGGATAATCCCCGTCATCAGAGGGGCCCAGCGGGAGATACTTTTCGGCCAACTCTTGAAGGAGGACGTGCTCAGATACACCCGCCGCCTTTTGATTATATACTATGCGATCGATGGCTAGTCTCTGATTGTTTTTGCTTTGCGAATCGTCGAGTAAGTGTTTGAGCAGGTTCCATTTGCCACCCGTTCTCATCTGCCCATCAACCGAGGAGCACACCTCATTCCATTGTTGCTTGGACAGTTCGATGGAATGAGTTTCTATTGTACGATAGAGCTCCGCAATTTTCTTGCGAAGTCGGCGGTGGAGTCTGTGCGTTCTCCAGCGTCGCAGGATGGAGTTTTTGGCTTCTAGGAGGTGCGCAAGGCGCGCGTCCATCCGATTTACATTTAGGTCGGTCTTAACCACCTTGGTCGCAGCTTGTACGTCCTTCTGTAGTCTTGTGAACAGACTATCGAGTTTATCGTAGTCGGTCTGGTCCGCCTTCCGCATTTTCCGGAAGGCATCCCAGTCCGTCACTTTAAATTCCCTGGTAGGGGCTGTGCTAATTGTTAGGGTAATCTCCACAATGAAGTGGTCGCTACCCAGGTTTTCTTGCAAGTTTTGCCATCCTGCTCCGGAGGCGTTCCTGACGAACGCCAGGTCCGGAGTGGTGTCTCGGACTACCGACGTGCCGGTTAGCGTCGGCTGTTGAGAATCCGTAATCAATTCCAGTGAGCAGTCAGCAACTGCCTGGACAAGGAGATTGCCCTTGGTGGATTGGCGGGGGTATACCGAGGCAGTGTGGGGTGCATTGAAGTCACCCGCTATCACTATGGGGGCTGCCTTGCTCAGGGCCACCGCCTTTGTCATGATTGTGGCGAATGCCTGCCGTTGATCAGACGGCGAGCTGTATATGTTCAAAAGGAAGACACTGCTCTTAAGCCAATTGTTAGGGATAATTTCGACCATAATGATTTCCGCCAATTGATAATTTGTGTACTTGAAAGGAGCACTTCCGTGCGACCAAGGTTGCTAAACCCGGCTTTCCTTCCTCCCGTATCGATACAACCCGGTATCCCGGGAAGGTGGGCGCGTCATCGAGAGTTTCCTGTAACAGAATTACGTGTGGTTTGACCGCCTGTGCCGAAATGAATTGCTGCAGCGGAGCTTTGCGCCGTTGGAAACTGGCACAGTTCCACTGCCACACAACCAACTTATTGGGATTGACCGCCATGTTAATTGCCTTGGATTGGCCATTCCACCATCTTGTTGACGGGGACGGTGCTTAACTGCGGGTAAAGGTGCCCGACGGGGCTCCCTCGAAGGCTGTCTAGCTGTAGCTAACGCGGCCTGTGCACTTTCCAGGGACGCCATCCTTTTGAGGAGGACAGTCACGCTTTAAGCGAGCTGCTGAATTGCCCGCTGCATACTTTCTAAGTCTTTGTTATTGGACTCGGTCTCCATAGAGTCAGCGTCCCCCTCTGGCGGCGCGGCCCTACGTTTACCCGAGCGCGCCTGTGGCTCCCCTGAGGGGGGCACCTGTTGCTTCTCGACTTGCGAGGGGCACGACTTACGGATCAACTCAAAGTCAGCCCTCATCTGCTGCATTTCTGCTTTGAGTCGAGCGTTCTCTTGCATGAGTTGAGCGACTCTGGGATCTACATTATGCTCCGGAAATGCTACCTGCGTTACCTTTGAAGCCGGCGTCGTCTGCTTCGGCTTGACACGATCGACCCAGGTAGGCGTTTCCTGGATCCGAACCCGGGAGGTAGAGCGCCCTCGGGAACGAGAGCGCCCTCTGGAGAGGCTGCGTTGTCGACCAGAAGGCGTGACGGAGCGCTCCCTCCTGGGGGCTATTGCCGCGCTGGAGCCATGTGGTCGGTTCTCCTCGGCCAGCTGTTGCTGCTGGTGCTTGTTCTTGGCGTGCCTACGGCGTCGTCGGCGTCTGCGTACGACGTATGGGACTTGAAAGCGCTGCTTACACGTTTTGCCCGCCGTAAGATGCGGGCCTCCGCAGAGGGCGCACTTCGGCGAACACTGGTGGTCATCGGGCGGGGAGGTTAGTCCGCAGCCCCGGCAATTCTCATTGATGGGGTTGGGGCAGACGTCCGCACGATGTCCCAAGCCGCCACACGCGTAGCACACCTCAGTTTGGCGTTTGTAGAGCGTGCAGCGCAGAAGGCTGACGCCGCACATGACATAGTTAGGCACTTTCATGCCGGCGAAGAGGACGACCAATGTGGTGGTGTTCTTAATTCGTTTGACTTCCAGAGCCTTCGGGTTACGATGGTTGACGATCATGCGCTGGAGTTGGGCCTCGCTGATGTCGGCGTCGACACCTCGTATGACCCCTTCGCAGCTGTTGTCTGGGGCCGCGATGTACGCGGCCACTTTGTATAGTCCTTCGCTTATGCGGATTTGCTGGATCCCTGCATAAGCGGTGGCGTTCTTCTCCGGGGTGGAGACGACGAGAACACTCTGAGTGAAATTAGGGCAGATTACGTCGCCCTCAGTTTCTGTGGGGGCTAGTGCAGCCGCCATGGCCAAGGCTTGAACCAGCTTGATTTGGCTTATCTTCTTGACGTCGAGCCCGCCCCTTGGGCGGACAATAATTCGTATGTGCTCCCTAGGTAGTCTGGGGAGCCTCGACGAGGCTGCGAGGCGTTGCAGCACGCCTTGCGGGGCAGCCGTGCGGCAGCCACCCTTCGAACCCACGTTGGGTTTCTTGCTCGTTGAAACTGGCGTTTCTTGCTTAGCTTTCTTGTTCTTGCCCAACGCTGTCGTCCAGCCTGGGCTGTTGGCTTCTTCGGAGGAGATTTCCTCTCCTACCACCATTTCTACTTCGGGCATGATGCCCCTCTTCGCCGGGTTAGGCCTAAGCCTACCCGCGCCTAGCGTCGTCGCGGCGCGGTCGACACAGAAAGTTCCACAACTTCCGCGCGAGGGCCACTCACCGAAGGAAGTTCTCAGAAGAAACCGTGTCGAATGGCGTGCATTTCAGCGGCAGGTGGCACAAAAAGCAGACCGAAAATATTTACGAAAGCGGGAGCCGATCTTTCCACGTCCGCACTAGTCGGCGCCTTCTTCTTCTCTGAGTGAGGCACAGCCACAATGATACCAGAGTGCCAAATTGCAACCTGCCACAAGCATTCGTAGATGCCCGGGACTGTAGAAGTCGGAGCTCCAAAAGTAGACCGTCTGTGGCAGCTCGGGACTTGCGTGGAGATAGCACAAGTGTTGGTCACTCATGTTGTTGACGTACAAGTGATTCTGTAGCTGAAGAAACGAGATGGCAGAGTTGCTCCTGCAAAACTTCGGTAGGCCATGCATCCGCGGAAGGTGTGAGCACAACATCGGAAGGCTTGCCTGCTGCTGCTGCTGCTGCTGCTGTTTGCAGTAGAATCTCGAATGCCGATAGCATCAGGGTTGCAGTGGTCACTGAATGCATCACGAAGGTTGTGCTTGTGGCGTTGCCGTGCCAGCGAGAGTAAAATTTGCGCCTTGTGGAGCCGGTGGCTGAGCCTCTGAATTGGTGATGAGTGAGGTGCCCCGAGTGGAAAGTGGGCAGCAGCTTGTGCGAACGTCGAAGGAAGGAGAGCGACGAGCTGTAGAGCAGCCGAAAGCACTTGCGTTTGGCCCAGTGGATTCCTTGGAAAGAGTCGTTGAGCAGCTGCCTTTGAGCTGGGGAGGAGGCTTACAGACCAAGTAGAGGTTTGACGCTAGGGTGGGCGCATGCTGACGACCGGCACGGGTGGACGCAGGTGATGTGGGACGACAAGACGCAGAATGACATGATAGATGGCGAGAGCTGTTATGATGGAGCACCGGCTGGAGGAGAGTGAACGCTCGAGCTGACATAGTGAGCAAGGACGGCTGCCCGCAAGTCCTTGTAGAAGTCGGAGCAGGGGCTGAGAGCCAGACCCTGCAACGCAGCCGGAGCCTGAAACCTTGTTGAAAAGTAAATGGCTGTTTAGCTGGATGAACCAGATGCCAGACATGTCAGTGTGGAATTCCAGGGCACCCTACAAACGCAGGACGTCTGCCGAACCGTACGAGGCCACGTCAATACTCGCCTTGGTAAAGTCGGTGCGCTGATGCTGGCATGGCAGGACTCGGTCGTCCTGGTCACCAAGTTGTGGAAAGGCTGGGCTCGGTCATCCGTGTCATCAATTTGTGGGAGGCGGAGCGAAGAATTAGCCGCCGTAGCCACTGTTTTTTTAAGCCAGCCAGCCATGGTGCCACGGGATCTCGGAGCCGGCTGACACCGCAGCTGCTTTGGTCAAGTGCGCTAGCCTGTTCTACTGTCGCGCTACCTGCATGTGAGCTCATCCTTTTCACCTGCGTTAAAGGTGACAGTTGCGTCGCTACGAGATATTAGACATGTTTACTGTTTGAACATCTCTGAATTGCATGAGCTATTAAATACACCCATCACGCAAGTGCCGAACCCTTCCGCTAAGTCTATTTGGCAGGATTCCTTTGTCCTGTAAATGTTCATGTTTTCCCTGTCCATTATACAGCTGTATCCTGCTACTTCTACTTGCTTAGATGCCGACGCCAAACTTGGAGGAAGAAGCGAAGAGGCTAGATCCACACTAATTGACTTTGATCTGATAAAATTCTTAGGATTATCAGCATTCAAAATTAGCTCTCATTACAAACCACATTTAAACTCTTGTGAGAAGCCCTCAATAAAAAACAAAGCTTATACTTTCTGATGAGCCTACCTTGTGCATTTTCATTCCTTAAAAATTTGTCTACTTTTATCTTCAACATTAAGCGAGCAGGGTTTTTCAACTCATGGTCAAAATAATTTACACAAGAACTAAAATTCATGCTAGCTTGTGCTGTCTAGTCCAAATTTCAGCTTTTCTGTGTTGTATGTCATCTTGCTTTTGTGTTCTACTTGGCGCTTAAGATACCCGATAGACAATTTATACACAAACAAACCATTTCTATTACAGAGTCTTCAACTTTATATGCAAAAGTACTACCATTGCAGACAGAAAACACTGAAATATAGTACGAAATTCTGAGAATTGTTTTCTGCGCAAGTAATTTGGTTGGCTTTGGGCAAGGTTCTAAAAATGTTGCATAATTCAGTTTCCTAAAGTCAGTTTTTCCGTAATACAGCCATTGTCACAGGACATGTGTGTTCCTTAATTACACATGCGCACACCTACTGTCACCTGTCATTGTACAAATACCGACGCATGTAATAACTGTACTGGCAGCCATTCAAAGCTGTTTCTGTGGAGATTTAAGGCCCATGTTCTGGGGTGAAAAGTGTGGCCCTAGCTGTAAGAAAGTAGCATTTTGTTTATCGAGCCAAAGTTTATAGTGTTCATGTTCTTTAAGTGTTTATTATTTCTAGAATATTAGCTACATCCTTGCAAGGTGGTTGAAATAAGAGCTCACATTGCCACAGCCATGTCCAATGTAGCTCTGATGGCCTGCTAGTACAATTAATAGGTATATTGGTGCTTTTACTGACAAGAGACGGCAGGTGCACACACGTATCATTAAGGAACACATTATATGTCCCGTGACAGTGACCCCTTTCCACTTTTATAACATGCTTCACCGCTGTACATTGCGCATATTTCACTGCATAACAACACTGTATTGTGGCGAAGCTAATTTTAGGAAACGGAATTATGCAACACTTTTGGGAACCTTACATGGCTTCATTCTGTAGAGGCGCTATGAAAAGGCACGCTGCTCTATCTTCGCAGCATACAATCTGTGTCATAGAAAAACAAATGTTTGTTATATTTATTCGCAAAATATTCATGCAACATCAGCCAAAATATAACGTGCCGTTTTACTTGTGGCACTGCTGCCAGTAAGTCTGAGTGACTGAGTGGGTCTGAGTAGTCTGGCACTGAAAATTGCCCGTTGATAATATTTGCATTCCGTTAAGATCAGTTTTCAGAGTTCGAGATCAGTTAAGATCAGGGTTACGAACTGGATTCCAAGAGAAGGGAAGCGTAGCAGGGGACGGCAGAAAGTTAGGTGGGCGGATGAGATTAAGAAGTTTGCAGGGACAACATGGCCACAATTAGTAAATGACAGGGGTAGTTGGAGAAGTATGGGAGAGGCCTTTGCCCTGCATTGGGCGTAACCAGGCTGATTATGATGATGATGATCATCATCATCATGGCTATGATGATGATGATGATCAGTTTTTGCCTTTACTAGGATGCAAATGAAAAAATTTATTGTTACGTAGCAGTTAGCATGACCTTTAATATGCCCCGAAGACATGGTGGACCAATCACACTGAAGGCAAAAATCAATTTTAAGATGGGTCCCCACAAGAGCCGAAGATGAAGAGCACGATGTGATGATGATCATGTGCAGATGATGAAGTGTCTAAGAAATAGCCACATTATAATTATTTGTGTCAACAGAAGAATTATATGCAACCTCTAGATACCTGATATTTTGTTATGAAATTGTAGAAGTTGGCAGGTATGTATTATGACATTCAAGCAGAAAACATTCATTTTGTCATTAAAGAAGGTCATGTATGCATTCACTTTTTCATCTTCCCTCTTGTGCTTGGGCCTTCATTGGTCTACATTGTGTAGCAGGTAAAATGATGAGAAATATAAATGAAAACAAAGAAAATCCTAGCCTGCTAACATACGCCTACTCAGTACACTATTGACACGTCCTGATCTATTAAGCGGGCTCATCTGTCAATTCAGGCACAGAAGCAGGTAACTATAACTTTCCTTCTTGAGCCAAAACATACACAACCATGCTTACATAAGAAATAACTTTCAGGAGGCCAATTATTGACACGCATTGCAGATAGTACTATGGATCAAGCATGGAGCTGACCGCAATGCCCTCGAACTCTTCCCAACATACATCTATTGTCTAGCATCCTGGGCCAACCATCTGGCCATGCTTTGAAGCTGCTGTCAGGTTTCGAACCAAGCCCAATCGCTTTCTGGCTTTGTTCTCCTCCTCGCCTTGCCATTTCCCCCCTCATTTATGTTTGTCATATTGATACAGATATCTGATGATTTTTCATTTGTGTGTAGTTTGGGAAAAATCGATTTCAAATGAAACAAGCCACTGAGCAATTTTTATGGCCTAATTTTTTTGCGCTCATTGATTATGCAGACCTACCTGCACGGCTGCATGTATACGGCAACTGAGTTCTCGTCAGATGTTACATGAATTTATTTAATTAATAAACTTCATATACATTTCTGCATGTCTGCAGCACAGACCAATTGCGACTGCTACTATGTTGAGCTGCATGGCTGTTCACAGCATCATTACGGAATAAAATCTGCCAGTCTTTACTTAATAAACAGTCAACATAATGAATAACTGAATAATTTTTGTATATTCTTCGAAATTTAAGTACTTTCTGGCTTGCACTGTCATGTTCATATAAGTTTGGCAGGCCTAAAAATCGCAACAGACCATATCTAACTATGTAGAGTGATTTTTAGCCATTACATATTCACTGCGTTTGCCTGCTTTCCACATGGCTACCAATAATCAGTAGATATGATGCAGGTTCTTTATATTTGGAATTGGTGACTTACCCAAAATCTCACAGTACCCACTCGGCGACGTTGCGCGGAACCGCCACCCGCCCGCGCCTTCGTGGCGCTGCAGTAGCGCCCAGCTTCACTTCCTCACTAGACGTATAGAGGCTAGATATACTAGCCGGCTACCCGGGCGGGCCAGACGCGTCGCGGTAAAGAGGAGACCAATCCTCAAGTCACGTCGTTGCAAAAGTCACGTGACCATATGGGCTAGGCACTTAGGTACTTCTCTGCATAAAATATAGGGAACGCCTAGGTACAGCTGGTACTCTTAAATATTCGAAAACATCCCTAAAGTCGTGGCCTTGACTGGATACGAGCCTGGCTTTGACTTCTGCCCTTTGCAAGATGCGCAAACGGAGCAGCGCAAGTATGGCGCGAGGAGCGCAGCAAAAAAGTTTTCAGACATGAATGTTCCGTCGTTCCATTCGACTCGCCAGCACGTTGGTTTTTTATTCTATGACACCACTGTGAAACAGGTCACGGCGTTGTACAAGTTCAGAAATTGTGCATCTTTGTGCACCTTTGTGCGGCGGTGCACTAGCAAAAACGGCGCAATGATTTTTCGTTTCGAAATGTCTTCAACCCACGTTTGGTGGCAACGAGTTGTTTAAACAGCGAGCAGGTGTTGTGCAGTGAGCAGTTTAAATTGCCTTCATGTGTGTGTGGAATTACGCGCGTTGGTAAGCGCCTTCGTATGCCTTCTGTTTATTCCCTCTCTTAGCGATGTTTGCTTTCGATGTCTGTGTCGTCCTAAAGCACATTTTCCATGTGGACTGTTTGTATGTCATGTAGATTGGCGACAGACGATGTCGCGCGTCTTCGTGTTCGTGGCGCTGCAGTAGCGCCCAGCTTCACTTCCTCACTAGACGTATAGAGGCTAGATATACTAGCCGGCTACCCGGGCGGGCCAGACGCGTCGCGGTAAAGAGGAGACCGATCCTCAAGTCACGTCGTTGCAAAAGTCACGTGACCATATGGGCTAGGCACTTAGGTACTTCTCTGCATAAAATATAGGGAACGCCTAGGTACAGCTGGTACTCTTAAATATTCGAAAACATCCCTAAAGTCGTGGCCTTGACTGGATACGAGCCTGGCTTGCGACTTGCGATGGTTGCGATGTTTATCGGTGTTCTCAAAGCAGCATTTAAATTCGGTCTCGTCAACCGCGCGTGACTCCCAGTGAAATATGTATACGTAAGGTAATCACAGCTACGCATGCGAACCCATATGTTTCAGCTTTTCACGCGTTATCATATGAATTATACCGGCTTCACACGGCAACTTTCTAACACGATAGAGCTCGATAATTTTTTGCATAAAGACTGAACACCGCAGTTCTATTACACGCTAAGTTTTACCACACGCTCATACCACTGTGCTTGTGGTTAGCGTTTTGTATGTCTAATTGGAATTGCATTCAGGCGTTTTGTGCCCACGCTGCTTAATTAACTAGTAATCCACATTGCTCTGTATAGGCCATCACCAAATTATATACGATGCTTTATGGAGAGGTGCAAGCATTTATTGAATTAAAAGAAACAATTTATTGAGGCCAATACTTCAGATATGTTGTGAATTTTTATAGGAAATTCCGGCTATCATTGTCATAGGATACTTGGGAGTCAATAAACTTCTTCTGACCAATGTTTATGAATGACATATCTTATTTAATGGTTTGCCTGACATTTGTTGCAGAAAGTGCCTGCTCTATTTGCTTTATAACCTTGACCTCCCGAGTGTGGCTGCTGGCAATAATGGACACAGAACTCTGTGCACCTTTTTTTTTAATTTGGCCTGCTGTTTCATCAGCTTTCTACAGCATGTGGAAGCACTTCTTCCCGCATGTCTCTTCATTCCCATGGTAAAAATACTGAAGAGCCATAATTTCAAATTGTCTCAAAGCTATAAGCACGCCACTTCCTCCTTTGACTATGCCAAATATTACTGGTGTATTCCTGCAAGTATGTTGGGAGAACACCTCTACTGCTACTTTGCTGTACCACACTCTGCTGGCAGGTGTACTAGGATATCATTTGTTTGCTGCTGTTTTGTTGTTGTGTTCCAATCAAAAACAGTTAACTTTTTGATGTTGGGTTACATGGAATAGTGTAGATCTCACAGCTCCAATGGTTGGTACAAACATGGGCCATCCATGACCCATCAAGCACTTTGCAGGCATATTCACACAGTGTCTGTATTGAATAAACGAATGTTCGCATAATTTTTGCTCAGCGACAGCTTCAAGCGATTTGTAATCGAATGTAACATGAATATTTTTGTCTGCACTTATATTTCACAATGCTGTTGCTTCGGCACCATAACAATTACCAGCATGTTCAGTTCTGTACAGGGAGAGTAACCCACATCACAGTGGATGTGTTAAGCAAAACCCTGTACGTTTGATTAGGCACATCATGGTAAGAATGCTTTCAGACTGCTTTCAGAAGTATTAAAAATATTTGAGTGTCTATTTTAAAAGATTAAGTTGATTAGATGAATAACTTTTTAAAATAACTTATTGAAATCAATTTAGGGATGGTTGCCTACAAGCCATATCTATCTTTTTCATTTTTCCTGTGTTAAAACAGGAAAATTACAGTTGGCCCCGTCATCATTAAGAAAAATGATGCACTATTACATGGTAGTATGGTTTATATTAGGGTTGTGGCTTGGACTAGTTGGTTCATGGTGCGAAAGTAGGGTAACAGCGCAAAATTGATGGAACACAAGATGAAGAAAGGACGAACACGGCAAACATGGCTTATGTGCTTGATAAACATGTATTTATGTCTTTTATTGGGAGATGTGGCACTTCCGTTCTAAAAAAGTAAACTACTTGAATTTAAGGTTATAAGATCAGCATGAGATTACAGGTGTGATGCTGGTCGCTGCAGTTGCACTGCTGAAGGGCTGAGTGTTAAAGTACTTATGTTCCATGATTTGTGTCCTCCTTGGTGTTCAAAATTAATCAGATGCCCTCCCCACTACAGCCATATTTTCCGACAAGAATTGTTATTGGAAAACGTTGCGCTTTTTTAGACAATCACAAGGAAGGGAGACAGGACAGGCGCAAACCGCTGATACTTGGTATGATGAAGGGAGAACACAAAAGGAAGAGCCCGATGTAGAAGAAATGAAGTTTAGCAGAATGCATTGTTGGGCAAGTTGGTTCATTGTAATTGGAAAACGTTGGTTGCGCTTTTTAGACAATCACAAGGGAGGGAGACAGGACAGGCGCAAACTGCTGATACTTGGTATGATGAAGGGAGAACACAAAAGGAAGAGCCCGATGTAGAAGAAATGAAGTTTAGCAGAATGCATTGTTGGGCAAGTTGGTTCATTGTAATTGGAAAACGTTGGTTGCGCTTTTTAGACAATCACAAGGAAGGGAGACAGGACAGGCGCAAACCGCTGATACTTGGTATGATGAAGGGAGAACACAAAAGGAAGAGCCCGATGTAGAAGAAATGAAGTTTAGCAGAATGCATTGTTGGGCAAGTTGGTTCATTGTAATTGGAAAACGTTGGTTGCGATTTTTAGACAATCACAAGGAAGGGAGACAGGACAGGCGCAAACCGCTGATACTTGGTATGATGAAGGGAGAACACAAAAGAAAGAGCCCGATGTAGAAGAAACGAAGTTTAGCAGAATGCATTGTTGGGCAAGTTGGTTCATTTTGGTTCATTTGTTGGGCAAGTTGGTCAAACCAACTTGCCCAACAATGCATTCTGCTAAACTTCATTTCTTCTACATCGGGCTCTTCCTTTTGTGTTCTCCCTTCATCATACCAAGTATCAGCGGTTTGAGCCTGTCCTGTCTCCCTTCTTTGTGATTGTCTAAAAAGCGCAACCAACGTTTTCCAATTACAATGAACCAACTAGCCCAACAATGCATTCTGCTAAACTTCATTTCTTCTACATCGGGCTCTTCCTTTTGTGTTCTCCCTTCATCATACCAAGTATCAGCGGTTTGAGCCTGTCCTGTCTCCCTTCCTTGTGATTGTCTAAAAAGCGCAACCAACGTTTTCCAATTACAATGAACCAACTTGCCCAACAATGCATTCTGCTAAACTTCATTTCTTCTACATCGGGCTCTTCCTTTTGTGTTCTCCCTTCATCATACCAAGTATCAGCGGTTTGCGCCTGTCCTGTCTCCCTTCCTTGTGATTGTCTAAAAAGCGCAACCAACGTTTTCCAATTACAATGAACCAACTTGCCCAACAATACATTCTGCTAAAGAATTGTTAGAGGGAACTATAGTGCTGCGATGAGAACATTGAGCAGTACATGTTGTAGGGTTTCTCACCCGTGCTCTTGGGACAAAGGAACGACAACACAGTAGTGCAAACAATCACAAGGGCATTTATTGCACCTTTCATAAATCAATGCCTGCTAGCCGAGTTGCTATGCACATAACATGCCGATGGGCGCGCGACAAATCTAGAAGTCCGACTCACCGCGACCGGAAAACGAGCGAATATGTTCGTCCCATGCTGGATCCCAACGCCAGGTCGTTCGCGTATTCGGTCACGCCAACGGTTGTGCGTTCGAAGGCGGCCACGCGAGGCGGTCTCGCAGAAGCATGGGCCGCCGCGCGCGCGCGGGACGTCCACGCCGTGTGCCGACCCGCCGGGGAAGAGACAGCCCGACCTCCCCTGCGCCCCCAAGTCACCCTGCCGTGAGGTGGCGTTAGCAACGCAACACTCGTGCCATCTCTCGCACTGCGCCCCAACCACATTGACCGCCGCGGGCATCACGCAGGCCACGCGGCGAAGCCGGATTACAGGAGACGCGCCATGCGGGAAAAACATATCAGGGGACGCGCGAGAGTCGCGCATCCCCACAATGTATTTGTCTAGTGTTTGTGCTTGTGGCTTTAAATAGTCTTGTGGTGTTGCTTATCGCAGTTTCTAAATGTCCACACAATCATACTTTCTAAACACCGCTAGCTAATACGTCTTTGTTCAAATGCATAACCATTGTAGTCGTATTTATAAAGCAATGTTTTGTTGAGTATGATCAACTCGTCAAGTCACAAAGCCATTTGAAGTCAGAAGGACAAAGTTTACGCAAATCTATGTACTACCAGTCGTTACACTCATTCCCATTCTGGCTGAACTGCCATACTTGCAGCTTCCAGAGACAATAGTGTCAGAGTTCTCTGTAGACATTTCTGTAGGAAACTTTGTGACTACAGTGCCCATCATAACCCCCGTGTTAACTTGAAACGATTGGCTCCATAATTTATTTTTAGAGCTTAAGAGGTTTCAGAAGTAGCTCAGTGGACTCTGTGAAGTAATGTGCATAACTAAAAAAAGAAATACAAGAAGTAATCAAATTGTATACAAGATGAGTAGCATGCACACCACAGTTGTTATTCAGAGGTGCACCAGCGTTCAGGATTCTTTGTTTTAATGTAGCTTGCACTATTTGGTTTATATATGATTTAGGGACCTCATACTAATATCTTCAGAAAATTGTTTTTCAATGGTTTTCATACATCTGGCCATGGCGGCCGCATTTCGATGAAGGCGAACTGGAAAGACATCGGTGTACTTAGATTTAGGTACACGTTAAAGAATCCCAGGTGGTCAAAATTAATCCGCAGTAACCTACTACAGCGTGCCTCATAATCAGATTATGGTTTTGGCACATTAAACCCCATAATTTCTTTGTCACACATTCATTGATTACAGTCTGAATTATTTTTGACCATGCGAGCAATATTAAGCCAATCTTGCAGCATTTTCTCAGTGCATGTAGTCGAAAATTGCTTTGCTGAACCGATGAACTAAAAAGAGAGAGAGAGCAAATGATAAATGAAAGGTAGGGAGGTGAACCAGGACTGAGCCCGGTTGGCTACCCTACACTGGGGAAAGGGAAACGGGGACGGAAAGATTAAAGAAAGAAGAGAAAGTCCACCGGGGATATCATTCAGTCACTCAGTCCGGATCACAGACGCTAACTCAATCCTGTATCTTTCAAATATCGCAGCAGCGCTTTTGTGGCCTTTTGTAGCTGCGATATGCGAGGCCATGGTCCCAAGATCTTGTTCAAGGTGAACGGTTTTCTATCTAACTGGTTGAGAGCTGCGCAGAGATCTTGTCTTTCATTTTCAAATGATGGGCAGTAGCACAGTAGATGGTCTATAGTTTCTTCGACACCGCAGGCATTGCACTCGGCGCTATCAGTCATTCCAATTAAAAACGTATATGCATTCGTGAATGCGACGCCCAAGCGTAAGCGGCACAGCATTGTTTCCTCATTACGCGGAAGCCCTGGTAACAGCCGCAGTTGCATAGATGGATCGAGGGAATGCAATCGATGTTGAGTGAAATCAGGTGTGTGCCACTTCTCCAATGTCATACGGTGCGCTAGCTTGCCTAAGTGTTGGGCTGCCTCAGTACGCGATAAAGGTATAGAAACAAGGGTTGCTCCATCGTGTGCTGTCTTAGCAGCTTCGTCAGCGAGGTCGTTGCCGGAGATACCGCAATGGCCAGGCAGCCACTGAAACACGACGTCGTGCCCTTTCGCAATAATGTGATGGTGCATTACTCGTATCTCTGATACGAGTTGTTCACAGGACCCGCGATGAAGAGATGACAGAAGACATTGTAAGGCCGCCTTTGAATCACAGAATATTGCCCACCGATTAGCCGGTTGGTTGTTAACATATTCAACGGCACCTCGGAGGGCAACAAGCTCCGAACAGGTCGATGTTGTCAAGTGAGAAATCTTGTATCGGATGCTTAGTGATCGTGATGGTATAACCACTGCCCCGGTGGAGCTGGTCTGGGTGGAAGAGCCATCCGTATATATGTGGACTCGGTCAAAGTAGAAAGTGTGCAAACAATCCAGAGCTGCTTGCTTCAAGGCCAAGGTAGGCAGGTCGTTCTTCTTTCTTATCCCTGGAACCGTAAGACGGACTTGAGGTTGTTTTAAACACCACAAAGCTGAGGTTGAACGTGCTGATGGTGTGAACCCCGATGGTAGGGAGGCACGATGCTTGCTGACCTCGTTGGAGAAGGGTGCCTGTGGTCGTCGTTCTGGCAGACAGGCAAGAAAGCTTGATTGAATCCGTGAAATATGACGAACATGGGCCCTAAGCGAGTCGGTGCTGATGTAAGTCGTGATCGGGTGGTCTTGAGCCATTATAATGGTTCCTGTGTTGAGGCGCTCCGCGGAAGGCCTAGGCAAACACGTAGTGCCTGTGCTTGCACGCTTTGAAGTTCTCGAAGATTTGACTTGCTTGTTTTAGCAAGCACGGGAGAACTATAGCGTAGAAATCCGATAGAAAGTGCTCGATATATCTGTAGCATGGAGCCCACTGACGATCCCCATGTTTTGCCGGCGATGAACTTGAAGATGTGAACAATAGATGTGAGCCTAAGTAGCAGTTATTGTATAGTAGGTGAATCAGCGCATGAGACAAGGAATAACTGCAGAAATTAGATACACAGGGAACAGACTTCAAAGTTATTTATTGGCATGAACACGCATCCTTATAGACATATTTTGTGCACTGAACATTAGACAATGCTCGTCTACTCTTCCGTGTTTTCTTTGTTCGTGGGTTCTTTGCGCTGCATTCCCCAACTAACTGTGAACCAACTCGCCCAAATCAAAGTCCTGCTTCATCTTTCTTGAGCTCTACGCCTCAGAGAGCTGAGGCGCAGAGGGCAAATGCATTCTGGTTTTGCGGGTGGAGCTTCTGTGTAATTGTTAGGCTGTCGCTGAGTGTACGGTGTGTGTTCAAAAAGAAACACAACTTTCCCTATAACATCTTTATTGCTTATTGTACAACATTTTAAGCACTGTCCCCCTTAAGGCAGTCCCCTCTACCAGCAATAACTCTTCCCATCGTTTCATCCATTTTTGGAAAGCCTCCTGGCACGCACTTCCTGGGATAGCGCGCAGGTCTGTTGTCGCGTTGTCCTGAATCTCCTCTGTGGTTTGGAAACGATGTCCTCTCAATGTGGTTTTAAGTTTGGGAAACAGGAAAACGTCTGCTAGGGCTGGGTCTGAACAATATGGTGGATGGGGCGCAACAAAAGTGTAATGTTTTACCTAGATAGCTGCGAACAAGGAGCGGCGCGTGAGCTGGTGCATTGTCATGATGCAACATGCAAGTTTGGTTTTCCCACAATCCAGGCCCCTTACTGCACACAGGATCCCTCAAACGTGCTAGAATTTCCTTGTAGACTTCTTTGTTTATCATCTGACTGTGTGGTACAAGTTCCTGATGGACGATGCCATTGCAGTAAAAAAACGCAACCAATATCACCTTGATCATTGACCATGCTTTTTTGGACGAGGAGACCCTTTGCCACCCACCGCAACGACTGCACCTTCGTTTCAATATCATAGCCATAAACCCACGTTTTAGCACCTATTATGATTTTGTTAAGGATGTTTTCATTGTCATTGGCAGTGGCAAGCAGTTCCTGGCTAATTTCAACACGAGTCTGTTTCTGATCGGCAGTCAGTAAACGCAGCATGAATTTTGCACTGTCACAATGCATCTCAAGTTTGTCACTCAAAATTTGATGGTAAAATTGTCCACTGATGCACACTTTGTCAGAAACTTCTCGAACAGTTAAACGACAATTTCCACGAATCATAGCACAAACTTTCTTTACATGGTCATCGTCTGTTAATGTCTAAGGTCGTACAGGCTTGGAATCGTCACCGATCGACATTCCTCCATGTTCAAAACACAAACCACTTATTGCACTACGTGTGACTCGTACAGTCCTCCTCGTTTGCTTGGCTAAGCAATTGATATCTCTCTCTGAAAGGTTTTCAAAGTTTTGTAGCAAAATTTCGCACAGAAATATTGTTCTTCAAGCTCTTTCATTGCCACTTTGGCACTAATCCGACGAACAGCTTGCGCACATGCTCATTTCAGCGGCTGTAGCTCACCAACTAACAGTCAGAGCGATACATGGTAGATGGCAGCTTGTTGTCTAAACCTGCCGTTGTGTGCGCTCAGTAGCCGCAGCATGCTCCCTCTGGCGGTGGGCGCGCTATTTCAAAAGTTCAGTTTCTTTTTGAACACACCTATAGTCACCTGCAATTTCTTTGTGATCATTGTGACAATCTTTTTCCATCTTACATTGCCCCACATTTTACAGTACTTTACCGAGTAGACGAATTGGCGTGATTTGTTCTCTTTGGGTCCCAGACCTCACTATGACCCTTCTAACTTCTGAAAAAATTCAAGTATTCGAGTTACTGTTCCGTATTCAAGCGTCAAGTACTTCACTACGAAGCGGATATTTACTGACGGCTCCTCCACACAATGTAGTTCTTCCTGTGGTATTTTCGTTCCTTCCACTGGCCACACATTTTCATAATGTTTAGAGCGAGTAACGTCATCAACATTGTTTGAGCTCTGAGCTGTACACGATGAAACAGGCGCTAAAATACATACTACAGCAGCTTTAACAACAATGGACAATCTTTGACTTGAAAGCAGCATTGCAAAGCCTTGCTTGAAAAGCACTAAATCATGCAATCACATTTTGGTCCAGGACATTTCATACCTACACCACTCGGAATCTAACGCCAGACATGTGATAGCATTTCAGAGGCTTCCAGGACATTGTGGTATAACAGGTAATGAAAAAGTGGATGAGGAAGCCCGCAAAGGGCATGATCACATAAAATCTATAAGTGTTTTTTCACTAAAAGTGAGGCTTCAGCTATGATGAAGCGCTATGTGCTCTATGGACGGCATAGAAGATGGTCGTCACCTTCAGGCAATTGAAAGTTTTTGTTCAACATCGACCCAGAACTACAATCAAGGCGACCAAAATGTCTACCACAGCATTTGGACACACTCTATCACCAGCTTTGACTGAACGTTGCACACATGAGCAATCCTCTTTTTCGCATTGGCCAGTCCAGAAATCCATGTGACAACTGCTACTCCATGGAATCTCTAGAGCACATCTTGCTTGAGTGCCCAGCTTACAGAGACGAGCAACGTCGATATAAAATGAACATGGAAAAGCTTGACCAAGGCCCCTTGACATTGACATCGATGCTGAGTCCCTGGCCTTGCCCATCAAAACAGCGCAAAGCCCTAAAGTTTTTATGAGTCAATTGGTTTGTTGTCTAAACTGTGACTCGCACGTCGTGTCATCAAGGCTATGATTTTATTTTATTTTGCATTTACCATCTACTTTAATCGCATCGGATACTTACTACTGCTAACATCACAAGACCTGCATTTTTTTCTCCTTTTTCTTCTGCCCACTTTCTTCTAGCACCTTTCTCCTTCATCCTATTCCCTGTAGAGTAGCATATAGAAGTAAATACTCTGGCTAAATACTCTAGCTGCTTTTTGAACAAAGAGCTTTCTCGCTCTCTCCATCTCTTGAGTTTGAATTCATTCGAAAGGGGCCGCATTTTACAGACTTCTATTTTTGTTAGTTTCATCTTGGTCTCACTGACTGAAATGCGCAACGATTTCAAATTACTTCCTTTTTTAATTATTTTGGAATACGCGAGAACAATCTTTAGGTCAATCCTTGTAGTTAGCGTCCGTGTGTGTGTCCAGAACGCACGCGTACGCGTGTTAGCTGCAAATCCATGCTGCAAGTGCGTGCACAAGAACAAATAATCCAATTTATTTTATTTTTTTATTTATTAACAAGCCCGAAGATGTTATGCTGCGTTTTTATTATGGTTTCAGTTTCTGCCTTGATGATGATGATGGCGTTGCGAAGCGCCACCTACATTAGTGAAGAAAAAAAACATGGCGGTTGTTTACATTCGTTCAAATATGATATGAGTAGTCTCGAGCTCATGCTACGCGGTAAATAGCAGATCGAATCTGATTTCTTTTATGCAAGCGGTTAAACGCCTAAAGTGCACACGGCGCAGCGAAAATTGTGTGCCTGACTCTCGTCTCCCTGTAAACGTGAGTAAACTGAATGCTGCGTTCTGCGCTTTCGACCTCGCGATACGATCATTTGTAACCGTTCTTTTAGGACTGGTTGGTAAATAAATAGTATTCAAAAGCGTGCGTAATAGTCGAACTGTCCCGCGAACAATCGAGCCATCCGTTTTAGTGAGTTCTGTTCTTTCGTCACGACGATATATGTCTTCGAAGACGCGAACACCGGGAGAGTTGACAACGATTTAGCGAACGTGCCGTGAAAATTCATGCCTACTGATGCAAATGCTCTGCGATACAAGTTGAAGCGTTCGAGCTTCGCAGCGTGGCAGTCTTTGAATTTTGCGCATTTGATTATGCAGTCATTTCATCGAGGCGAATGAGTAGACGTTTTTGTGCGTTGGCTTAGTGCATGTCCCCAAACATAGTCTACACGGGTGTTTTTATGAATGACTGTTAGCTTTCTGTGACTCTTGTGCACTGGATTTCTAAATCAACGTCTACATTTGCTCTATTTTACAAAAAACACGGGTGTTTTTATAAATGACTGTTAGCTTTCTGTGACGATTTGCGGAGCTATTCTTAACACTTCAATTTTAATGTTTATTGTTACCGTAATCATAGAGCATTCAGCATTTTTCAGTATTTCTTTACCTCGTAGCTTGTAGTTCAATAAATTCTGGTGAGAACTAAACGTGTTTCGTAGCGATGTTGCCCTTACAAGAGTGTAATCACCCTGGGAAAACTGTGCTTGACATCACAAATCTGCATATATGACATTAAACAAGACATTTTGTTCCTTAAGCTCATGAAATTTGTCTAATGTACGAGGGTGAGCCCTTGCTGTGTGCCGGGATGGTTAACGTCACAGCCGCTTTTTATCATTATTTAAGGACATAGAGAATGAAAGGGATGAAATAATGTCGCAGTTTCCAAAATGTGCAATTCCTGCACTGGGTTCTTAGATAAACCTTTCCAGCTCTCACAACATCCCATGCAGGACACGGAAAAGTCGCACAGCGCTGGCAGCATGTTCACGTTGTGCATAATCGCATTGCCACTGTGAATCGGTGGTGAAGCGCAGTCTAGCTGGTGGTACACAGACCCTTGAGAAATCATCTGATGGTTTATAAGACCCCCATTTTCGTTGTGTAGTTGAAAAGCTTATCAAAGATATTCGTAGCATTTTCTTCATAGCTTGTAGAATTATTTAACGGAATTTTTAGAACTGCGAGCTCATTTGATATCAGTATACGGGCATCGGCACTACTGTCAATTCATAGTGATAGCGCATCACAAAAAATGAACTTCAAACGAGTCCAGCTTTAGTAGCAAAAATGTTTAAGCTATGCATTTAAAATATTTTTGGGTGCGTGCAAATTGTGCCCCGCTTCTCCGAAACTTCTAATTAAGGTATGGGCATTATATTTTCTTGTTTTCTTTTGTTTTTCTTTGAAGTGATGTTTTTTGTCTTTTAAGCTTTGCATGTACTGGCTGCTGTCTTGCCAAGCAGACACAAGCCTATTAACAGCTACCACAATACCCACTATACTATATTTCATATTTAGCATGTAACACTATAGAAGCTGTGCAGGTTTGCTCATCAAGAAGTATCACTCCGCATGTTTCATGGTGAAATGGTTTAGAGATCCAGCTGTGAATCAAAACACCATAGGTTTGACTACTCGCCTCAACGATCCCAGGTGAACCCACACAGTGGCAGTTCCTGCGTCTCCTGTGCTAGTTCAGTTAAAAATTTCTGAAATACATAAAATTCTACTAGGAAGTACATTTACCTTGCAAAAATATAAGACAGCATTGCCTTAAACATTAATTACGACAAACACTTCAGTGACGTAATCACAAAAAGTTTCTAATACCATGCATTTCTAATAATAATAGTTAGCAGTCAATATTAGAGAAGTAAAAAATTTTAGGTTAGGTGGCATCCTGCAGGGCAAAAAAAAAACAATTTTTTAACAGCATCTTCTGCACCGTGCGGCATCCCAGAGCCCGAGAGATGTTGCACAGATGCACGTCTCTGGCGTCATCGCACACAAACTTCTCCCACCAGCAGATGATAATATTGACGAGAGCAATTTCAGCTTGGTGCACAACTGTAGATGAGTAATGTGAAACCAAGACACGGATGGAAGCAGCAAGACACACAAGTGCTAACATTCAACAAATGTTTATTGGAAGCACGACACAAGATATATAGCATGAATTCAAAACAAGTGCGCGCGTCACACAGCCACAACTTCAAAAATCGGCTCGAAGAAACTCGAGTTCTTTTCCTAATCATCCTACAGATGGCGAGCTTAAGCATTGTGCCCAGCCTGTCAATCACTTTGGCCTCAATTGTCAGCCTTACTAAATTTTCTTCATTCTTGGATGTTTTGTCTCGTAGCAGGACAGTCTTCTTCCTACTCATTACAGAATGTGCAGATATAATCCACTGTTTGAAGAAGCTGGTGCAACATCAGATGAAAAAAAGCTAGTTAATTATTGCGGCCATGATGACCTACAGGCTGGGCGCACAATGCAAGAGCACCTATGACGTTTCATTACTAAGCTCAAGGGTCGTCACCTTCGAATCCCAGCCGCGGCGCCCGCATTCCGATGGGGTGAAATGCAAAAACACCTGCGTGCCGTGCATTGGGTGCATGTTAAATAACCCCAGATGGTCAAAATTAACCCTGAGTTTGCCACTACAGTGTGCCTCATAATCAAATTTTAATTTTGGCACGTAATACCCAGAATTTAATAAAAAGTAATGCGTAAGCTTGCCATCTGTAGGATTATAAAGAAAAGAAACTGCATTTCCTTGGGTCAATTTTAAATCATTTTTGGAAGTCATAGCTGTGTGACATGCACATTTACTTTGAATTTGTGTTCAAATATGTTCCGTCGTGCTTCAAATAAATGTGTTGAATGTTAGCGCTTGTGTGTCGATCTCCTCTGTCCATGGCTTGGTTTTGTATGCTATCCTTCTACAGACAATTGTGGCAAGCATGCATGCCCACGTTGACATCACCATGTGCTGTGTTGAGAGCAGTAACGAAATGCTGCAGTATGGACTTATATTCACTACAATGGATCCGTATAACTGCAATTTTCGCACTGTCATTAGTAGGGTCGGCCCTGAGTGAGTTGCTGTCTACCATATGAAAGTATGCCATTGTGAGCCGTTTGTGAGATTGAAGCACCCAGTGACCCAGTCTTGATGTCATGTCTACTGCAAGGCTGTGAATATTGTTGCCATCATAGCCTTGCTGAGTCGTGCAAACATTCTCAACTGAAAGCTCGAAGAAACTGATGTAGCTACCTCTGTTGCGCATAATTGTAAGCTGAAGCTTTCTTTGCCCACGTGCCAGAGATTTGGCAGACTGTCGTGTACCTCACCGAGTAAAATGACCCAAGTGAACACTTCAGATCGGGAAAATGCATCTGGCGGAGATTTTTAACATTTGTTTAGAGCCGCACATATATGAGATTCTTATATGAAATAGCTGAATGAAAACTTAAATATGCCCTTGATGAGCCATTATCATTGCAGTACTTATAAGGCCTCAAATTTTTGTGATAAGACTGCACTTCGCACCTGATTGAATAACATTTATGAGATATTCAAACACTTCAGCCTGAAACACAAATAGTTTTTTTCATTTATGACAAGCAGTCTGGTATTTAAGGTTCTGCGTGAAAGAAGTCATTGCAGTTCTTGTTCTCAAGGAAAGAAATTTAAAAAGTCATCCATTTGGCTGCTAGCTACAGGCCTGTTGTGCTTATTACCTGTATGTGCAAGGTCTTTGAGAAAATAGGAAATGATCTCCTACACCTGCTTGAAAGCAACAAGCTACTTGATTCATATTAATGCGGGAGGGCAGGTCGAAAGTGCATTTGTGTTGGAGTTCATGTCTGCGCTTGCTTAAATCATGTGGCATCCCGATTCACCTCGGTTTGCATTATATCCGGTACTGGTCTGCACTCTACCCGGGATGGCAATTGTCTAAGACTGCAGGCAGCATCTGACACATACACTGTGGGACATAACTAGTGGCCCAAATTGTATAATCGGCAAGATAGTTGCAATCAGAAACCAAAAAGTGGGTGGAAGATCCAAAGAAAGTTTCCCTTTAAAAATTCCGCTGACGGCTTTTTAAATCTGGAATGTCACTTATTTGACAGCCACACCATAATAAATGACACATCAACACCAATGCAATTACAAGTCAGGCATGTGGTATGTTTTTGCATTTGCCTATTCTGGACTTTCTTGAAAACAGTCAAATGAAAACTGTCTGAAAGTATTATAATTTACTCCAGTGCAGATTTTTTAAAAACTATTATCTACTCACTAGAGAAACACATACTAATGCCTTCTGCGTATTGCTGCTAGCAATCTCAAGTTGGTGTTTCCACACTGCCAGCTCCATTTCTCTTAAAAGACTTGCCGAATGTTTGCTGTAACATGCTGCATATTGTTGCATCTAAATATTTGGAAGTGCAAAGCTGCAGCACATTTTAAGCTACTCAACTTGCTCCATTGTAGTATTCATGACAGTAACGTACATTGTTTAATTTTTTCTAATGCAAAGCTTTGCATGGTACAGGTGAAAATGCGTCATTTAAAAGGGGACAAGCTATTACTCATCTTAATACCTTCTTGCTTTGCTTTAAATTACAGTTCCGGTCATTTCTTTCCTTCTGCGAAGAGTCGGTACTAACACATGCCTGGGCGTTTGTGCGCAAGTATTGAGGTATGTATTGGCAAAAGTAAATGGGTTTGGAATTTAAAAAAAAAAGTATTGCACCAATGACTGGCCTCTAGAACATTCAACGTATTGTATCATGGTCTGTAAAATAAAGCTGGTTTCCACCCCTTACCACAGAAAGTGTTCTTGTTTCATAGCTGTGGAACTTTTTCAACATTTCTTCTTTTGCCCATATTTTGTGGCAGCTTACCGAAATGCACTTATGTTTTAAAGTACCTTCAAAAATTACTTTTTTTACACCTACCATATTAGCATTTTGCAAAATTGCAGGCCTCTGAAACTAAATGGCACTTAGTATGTGCAGTGATGCCATCTTTGTTCAATGCAAAGTGTGGTTTCTTGTGGTGAAGTGACCTCAGTGTCATTGTTCCTTAATTGAGGTTTGTGGATATTCGCAATGCAGCTAAGAAGCACAATCTCGCTGGTTGTTCCCAGATTGTTTAGCGTAGCTTTCTTGTACAGTAGACAGCAATAACAGTAGGCAATCAGTATCGGTAGACAATATGTTTATTATGGTTACTAGCATTAAGACATTGGTGTTCTTGTAGCATGATGACAATCTGCTGAGGTAGTCCAGGGCAGTCAATGTTGGAATGTGCACCTGTAAGATCATTGCAGGGTGCAGCATCACGATTGTGGATTGACAGAAATTTTGCTCATACACATATGCTGCAAGAAAACGCTTCGTGCAACCTTTTGGTGATAATTTTAGTTTGGATGCGTCATTTGGAGCAAGCTGCACCTCAAGTTTCCAACCATCTCATCACATATCCTTTGTTTGAAATACTTCCGCCCTGGTAACTCTATATTCGAACAGGCGAATTGCCCAAGGAAAACACTCACAGGCTGTGCAGTGGGAGCGAAGTCTGCAATACATCCACATTACGCACACGTACAGTGGACTCCCTGTTAAGGCGAAATTAAAGGAGCAACAAAGCTGCACAGTTTTGTGTGCACCTGCAGAAGTCAACACAAACTAGTCTTATCGGAAGAAGGTAATATACAGCCTGTAATTGCTTATTGATAACTGTAATGTGCACACTCAGTGTGACATAATTCAGTTGTCAGGATAAAACACTCTCCAAACTTTCTCAAAATACTTCAGAGGGCTTGTACAGACAATACAGCAAACTGCTATTGTGTGTTATTGGTGGTGCCTCAGAATCAGCACATTTGCTGTCATCATCAGCAGCAGCACCTTGTAGTAGTGCCTGAAGGAATTCAGCAGTTGCTTTCTCCACTGTTCCAACGAGTTCCCTCTTGCTTGCCCTTAAATGTTACATTTTTCTGAACTATTAAAAGCACACAGGGGCCATTCGGACAACTGTAATCACTTCATGTTCCCACTGTGTAGAGCTTTTTTTGTTCATGTTGCTTAAGTTTGGTGTAATGAAACAAGGGCAAGCCATCAAAGCCAGCTTGCATTAAGTGTCTTGTTTGTACTGTGCAAGGAATATGGCTAACCAGATCCATTCAGCTTAGCAGAAGCCCACTGCACATCTACCAGCAGCATGTCTCATTCAATTGGACAGCACGTCTGCTTATGTCTATTTACATTGTACACACACACTTACAAGCAGCACGTGTGGCCAGATCAGAGGCGCCTCTCGCGCTATAACGCACACACCATCCGATTGGACATCACGTCTGCATGTAATGTCTATTTACACTGTACACACACACTTACAAGCAGCACGTGTGACCAGATCAGAAGCGCCTCTCGCGCTCTAACGCACGCACCATCCATTTGGACATCATGTCTGCATGTAATGTCTATTTACACTGTACACACACACTTACAAGCAGCACGTATGACCAGCTCAGAGGTACCTCTCGCGCTCTAACGCACACACCATCCGATTGGACATCACGTCTGCATATAATGTCTATTTACACTGTACACACACACTTACAAGCAGCACGTGTGACCAGCTCAGAGGTGCCTCTCGCGCTCTAACGCACACACCATCCGATTGGACATCACGTCGGCATATAATGTCTATTTACACTGTACACACACACTTACACAAGCAGCACGTGACCAGCTCAGAGATGCCTCTCGCGCTCTAACCCACCACCATCCAATCCACAGTCGCACTGCTGCACATTCGTTGTTAGTCTGTTTTATCACAACAAGAAAATCGTCAACATATCTAAAAATTTGAACCGAGTCATTCTTTAAGGCACTCTTAAGAGCGCGGTCGACAAACGATAAAGAAATATTGCAAAGAGCAGGCGCCACACATGAACCAATACACACACCATTTTTCTGGATAAAAAGATTATTTTCGAACTGGATAAAAGTTGCACTTAAATAAAATTCAAGAAGGGACATGAAACTTTCCAAAGACAACCCGGTCACATTGCGAAAATCTACCTCGCCACTCTCTTCGATGCACGTCGTCACACTGCGAAATAGCTCATCATGCGGTATGCGGTAATGGCTGCAACAACGAATGCTCCGTGACGGTAGCTGATATTTTAACTCTGTTCAATGACAATGGCAAAGGTTTAACTTTCCCACATGAGCTATCTAGGGACGGTAAACTCCAGTTTTTAGATTTGCAGCTATCCTTACAAACAGGCCACGCCTGTTGGATGTACTCGCCACGTGCACGTAAGGAACTTTTACCTTACGCGTCTGCGCACTCAAAGACTGTGAAACGCGCCATTGCTTTGATGTGTTTAGAATCTTCCTTAAAGAAATCTTGTCATCACTCTGCGAACATGAGTTTCATTGCACAGTTAAATAGGCTGCAGGCTGCTGGTTACCCAAGTGTGGTGGTGACGTCAGTCTCGGAGGTATTGCTTCAAAAACTGAAAGGGAAGCGGCACAAAAGTAACTGCATCACACAAAAGAAGAGGCCTGAAGTTGTGCCGTATTGCCACAGAGTGGCTCACAATCTGAAGAATGTCGCCACTAGATACCAAATTCCGGTAGTGTTTTCCGCTCCTCAGAAACTGTCAATGTTGTGCAGCCGTATTTCTAAAGCAAGTAAAAAACCTGATTGTGAAAAGAACCACGTGAAGTTTGTAGATTGCAGCGTCGGTGTGGCTTATAAGATTCCCTTGTCATGTGGCAAAGTGTATGTAGGGAAGTCAGGCCGCTGTGTTAACGAGCGCCTTAGAGAACATGAGCGATCCATACCAACAGGCACAGGTTCGCATTTGGCTCAGCATTGTAAAACATGCAAGTGTAAACCCATGTTTCGTGATACCAAGATTTTGAAGAAGAGCCGTGACACCACAGCCCGAGAGTTATCGGAAGCATTTTTCATTCAGTCATTGGGGTCACAGTGCATTAGTGTGCCTTCCTTAACCTTGTACAGCGCTGAATTTGGTTTTTTGGATTCTGTCGCATGAGTGCGCTCTTGGGATCGGATGTTGGTGGCTCCACCGCATGGTGCTCACTGCGCATGTTCCTCTGGTTTGAGCGGTCTATAAAGGAGTGACGCAATAAAATGATGTCAGTTGAGAGTAGCGCCTTATCCTGTCGTCTTTCTTGTGTCTGTCTTTTTGCGCTAAACAAAGTATTCATGGATTCGCACCAACTAGCCCGCCAACGCATTGGATTGAATGTCTAACAACAGTAATTGCAGTCTACAGGGAGACAGATAAATGTGGTGACTCTTTCAAAGGGTTCTGCTGCACGGTGACATAGTTGTTGCGCAGAGGTACCAGTTGGTGAGAAAAGGCATGAAACAATAATTCACACATTAGGTAAGGGCTCCTTGCCTTTAGGCAGCCTACAAATTTATTTTCTCGATTTAGTCCATTTATTCACTATCCAAGCTATATAAACTATCCAAGCTATAGTACATATTACAAGCTTATTCTGGTGATACGCTGTTCTTTTGTTTCATTACTATAAATGAAATAGTCTGCCAGATATAACCTTTCATTTGTTTCTCATTTATGAGCCTCCACAGTTAACTTGGCATCCAGTTTTAAATAGCATCCGAGTGTAAATAGCCTTCATTTTTATTTTTTACTAAAAGAACACAACCACATTTCAGTTCAGAAACGGCTTCCCTTACTAGGGTCTGTTCTTGTACATGTAGCTAAATGCTAAATGCTAGCAGCATGTTAATGCAATGCATTTAAAAACAACTTGATATGTCATTGAGAATGCAGCAGTTATATTCTGAACTTGTGACACTGGAAATGAATGGCATGCATGAAGTCTTACCTGCAATTACTTTTGTCTCAGCCCCAGAGAGCTTCTGATGAGCTATCTCATCCAGGTGTCCGTAGTGGTTCTTCTGAAACACTACAACGACTTTGCTATTCCTTTCTGTTACCTCAAGCATTGCAAAGCAATGTGTGCCTATTTTGCTACTGCCTTGCACTTTAATCTGACGTTTACGCTGCGTTGTAGGGAGTTCTATATATGTCCCAGAACGGTGACAATTTAGATACCGCCTGAACACTCCTGGAGAATTTTCTTTTCTTCCAGTAGAAGCAACAAAATGGCTGCAAGTCTCTCTCTCATTATCTTTCCAGGACAGAAAATCTGAAATAAAGGCAGTAGAAACGTCAACACATGTATCTTGTAATTGTATTCCACTGATTCGTTACAGAGGGTAAAAATTGAAACCTACGTTCCAAGGACTCTGATCCAAGCATCAAACAAGCAGGTTGCACTAATTGCAGCAACTTTGATGGTATAACATGTTTGGGTCCACTGCATTGCTAAAAGCACAACAGCTCTCATGCTTTTTTTTCCTATAAGAAACTTCTTTATAAAATGTAGAGTAGCATGCCGTGGTTAAAAAAGCTCTTGCTAGTACCTTTCTAGTACATTTACAGTGTTTGGCAGCAAATGTAGGCAAATAAATGTACCGAAATTTGCTGCAGCGACTTTTCTTTTTCTCTGACACCATTACTCTTTAAAAAAAATTATGGGGTTTTACGAGCCAAAACCACCATCCGATTATGAGGCACGCCGTAGAGGGGAACTCCGGAATAATTTGGACCACCTGGGGTTCTTTAACGTGCATCTAAATCTGACTACACGGGTGTGTTCGCATTCGCCTCCATCGAAACGCAGCCGCCGTACACGGGATTCGATCCCGCGCACGTCGGCTTATTACGTGCGCTAGTACCAGACATCGTGGCAACGCCAGTTTATTTCAGTCACACACATTTTCAGGATGGTTAACTGTTTTAAGTCTGGCGACGTCTACGTAAAATTCTGTACGCACTTTTCTTTTGTATTTGTGACAAGTTGCACGGAACTACACGCACACCAAATACTCGCGCACGCTCGAGCCATTACAGAAAATAGCAGTGTCAAACAGGTTAGAGTAGGGGCGAAAGGACCACTTGTCAAACATTATGCCTTATGGCAAGTATAATCGAGCGAGGTTTCTTACCTTCATATGTGTCAAACGTCAATGTCTCCACTTCCACTTCGAAGTTATGCTCACTCTCGTGGTGCTGCCGCAAGTCGCGAAGCGTTGCAAAAATCTTGGGCACAAATTACATGCGAGGGTTCGTTTCTTACTGGGTATATTTGCCTCCTCCTGTACGAAATTCTGCAAAGCTGCTACTCCGTGAAGATTTCTTATGTGCTTTTTTAAATTACTGCTATTAGAAAAAGTCTTGTCGCAAAATTTGCAACAATACATCACGACGTGCGAAGTAGACAAAGCGGTCCTAGGCGTAGCGCTTTCACAGCTGTCCATCTCAGTGCTCAAGGCAAGAGTGACAGCGGCGCACGTGGGCGACAGCATGCGAAGCTCTAGGTACAGCGTACCCTAGGGAGGCATTGCCAAGGGCGGCTTTATTTTCCCTGTTTCTTGAAGCGGAGAATTCCCTAGAAAATGGCGTTTCGAGGGCACTTTCAACCGACCAATGAAAACGAGGATCAGTCTCCTGTGGATACGGCCTCCGGGGCCCCAGACTAAGGTCCCTCTATAATTTTCAAGGTAGCGACATCTGCCGCCCGCGCCACCTAGGAAGTTCCTGCAACAGACGGCGCCCACGCTAAACCGCGGCGCCGCGGCATTCGTGAGGTGAAGAACTATCTGCACACGCGCAGAAATAAAACCTACTGGTACCTGAATGTGGTGAAAAACGAAAGAAGGGCCCGAACTGCTAAATCTAGTCCTTTAATTTCAAATGAGCGCTGAAAGAAAAACACTCAAGAGAGCGGAATGAGGTCTTGATCGCCTCGATTCCGCATGTTTACATTTCGTTCGTTTGCGCTCAATCACCGCGCGAGCCTTGGTGATTGCTTGCGCTTAGTCCCGTTTGCTCTGTGAATTCTTTTGCTTGTAGGTGTGCTGCGTACACATGGCAGTTACCTTGAACGAAGAATTCGTGTTAAAAAGAGGGCTGACAGTCGCTTGGACCGAAAAACTTTCGACATAACATCGCTGAAACGTGCGACCCTCACGGTAACTAAACATCCTGTGTGTGTGTGGAAACGAGTGCTCCAACAGACTTCTTGCCGCTGAGTGTGTCTGTCGTGTAGCGATTACACAACGACTGTTGTGTGTTGTGGTTCAGTGCTACGAGCCAGTGCAACTGTCGTGACATTCTAAATTAAGCGGTGGTATGGATCGTGTCAGCGAGTCTCCTCGACTGTGTTCGGGCTGTCAGCGCGATCTAATATCGCGGCACACCAACATCGAGCGTAGTGTGTGCGCGTGTGTGAATGCGGTTGACTGTTCTCGTGAACCGTGGGACGTCGCCACGTAAGCTTGACTCATGACTGACTCATGACGCGCATTGTGGTGTTTATCCCTTTTTGCCTCCGTGCACCGCTAAAGCCCCTTAAGAATTAGAGGGCCCTTATACGAAACGCACGCGAATTGGCCTAGCTATAACAGCACTGTGTTTTGCTGGCAATCCGTGTATCGCTTCTGGCGTTTTTCTTATGTTAATTTGCAGTTGTGTGTTTTTCATCAGTAAAATGGCATCGCCGATTACTAAAATCTTCGAGCGTAAGGGAAACTGGAAGGAACGAGCTCGCAGCTGTATGTAATGTACTTTGATATATTATATTATGCTTTATTATTTGATGGTCAGTAGCAGTGGCTATGCAGTATTTGTTTTGAAAAGCAGAATAATGCAGGCACTTAGGAATATATTTATTCACATATGCTGTGCACAAAATGCGATTAGGATATGCAGAGTTGAAAATGACTTTTTGGAGATATTGTAAAGTGCAGTTAACAACGCGCGCAAAAACACAGGAAAGTGTAAAAGTAGAATTCGCTGCTGAAATTTGTGATTTTTTTATCGCA
Organism: Dermacentor variabilis; assembly: GCF_050947875.1. Taxonomy (NCBI): domain Eukaryota; kingdom Metazoa; phylum Arthropoda; class Arachnida; order Ixodida; family Ixodidae; genus Dermacentor; species Dermacentor variabilis. The sequence goes on from NC_134570.1 coordinate 1,606,005, forward strand.
CGTAACGCAATGCGCATACTTGTCAGCGAGTTAATGCGCTTCTGTCCCGCTATTTACTTGCATGCTAGGTCATACTGAACTTGCCAAGTCAACGGACTCATAATGCACTAAAATCAATAATCTCCACAAATTTCGGCCGTCAACATTCATGCGCGCGAGTGAAATACTGTTGCAGCTCTGCACACACACGTGTATACTTTCTCTCGCACCTTCGTATCGCTCTACGATACTTTCCTCGCATAGTCTTGCAGTTACCGACGGTTCAGTCTTTCCGTCCAATTCTATGTGACCACATTCATCTTCTGGTTAGGTTTTGTTTGCCGCGCAGGTTGCAAAATACCTTCTTGCCTTCCTCCGTCTGACCTCGGCACCCACCCGCACAGCAATAAGGCATTTCGGTCCTTCGCATCCTAGTTCATACTGAGCTATTCAGCGGGCTCATAACGAACTAAAATAAATAATCTCCACAAACTTCGGCCATCAACATTCATGCGTGCGAGTGAAATACTATCACAGCTCGACACACGCACGTGTACACTTCCTATCGCACCTTTGTATCGTTGTATGTTACTTGCCTCGCATAGTCGTGCCGTTACCGACGGTCCAAAGTCCTTCCGTCCGATTATGTGAAACCATACTCTTCTTCTGGTTAGGTTCTGGTTGCCGCGCGGGATGCAAAACAGCTTCTTGCCATCCTCCGCACAGCAACAAGGCATTTCGGCCCTCACGGAACGAAATTATTGGAGCAATGTGCGTCGCACAGCAGGCGAAACGCGCGCTCGTCGCCCGGCCCGCAGGAACTTTCACGGCGGCAAAGGGGTGCAGCAAGGTCACATGTCACCGATCAGCCTATCACTGGCGTCGTCGGCTGGATCAAAGCCTTTCGGTACTTTGAAATTATTGAGGGATTTTACACGCACGTGGCAACAGACGACCCCAAGTGGAGTCCGCTGCTACCTCGCATGATGACGTCACAAAAAAAAGTTTAATGGAATATACATAAAATGTTAACATTATTGTTTTGTTGTTAAATGCACTACGCCTAAATAAAAAAAGCATTTATTTTATGCTGCGTTTTAAAATCGAAAATGACTGTCGTGCCGGCACCTACAGGTGTTATGTGGCCTACACGCGCGTTCACGCAGTGGGAGGATCGTTGTGGTTCCTTGTGGCTGTGTGGTGTGTGCTGCAGTACTGGAGCACTGTGTAATATCTGCGAGTACGAATAACGCTGCCGTTACGAAGCTACAGAAGCTTCGAACAAACTGTACTGCATTGTTGGGAACCTCAGCGCTGACGCCCGTTGTTGCACCTGGGTCGCAAGCCCCAAGGGTAGCGTTGGCCTGGCGGCCTGGGGCACAACTGGAAGCATCCGAAGGTCCCGGCAAAGCATGAGTCGACAGGTAACAGAACAACTTGTTTATTCTAGCATCGTAAAAGAGCGGGCGGTCAGGTCGACCGAAGTGGAGAGACGGGAGAGCACGTAACTCAACTGAAGAAATTGGAGCCTCTCTCTTGGCGTCCGGGGCAGCTGCTTTTATACTCTCGCAGTTGAGGGCAAGAAGGAACGCCTCTATAGACGCGCACGTGACTTCGCCGCTCGGGCACGTTGGGATGAGTAGGTGGCGCATCCGCCGGGCCGGCGCCGCTCGGGCACGTTGGGATGAGTAGGTGGCGCATCCGCTGGGCCGGCGCCGCTCGGGAACGTTGGGACGAATAGGTGACGCATCCGCCGGGCCGGCGCCGATCAGACCTCCTCGCTTCACAGTTGGGGGAGCTCCTCTCCCCGGCTGCCGCGCTTCGACAAGCGTGGGCACCAACATGCACACACACACACACACGCACACGAAGACACGTGGCATTGGAACATGCCTGGACGCGCTTGGCGGGGAGGCGTAGCGGCGGCGCCGAACGGGCCAAAATGTCTGCCGCTTTGAACTAAGCCCCGGCGTCCGTTGCATCCGCGCCGGCTATACCGCGCGTCGTAGGCGAAACGTAACAGCATCCACGAAACAGCACGACATGTCGCCTGATTTGGACTGTCGGTTTCGAAGAGTCGTCGTAACACAGCGCCGACTGCATATGGTGTCGACACGGATAGTGCATATTGCAGGGTGTGTCATATGTAGCGCTTTTTTCAGTTTTGTTTACGCCTTCTGGTAAAGCCGGATGTCTGTTTGGCCTTGGACACCACGTCGACACACTGCTCACGAGCTCGAAAACGCAGAACTGGTGCGCGCCGGCATTGACGTCGATGTAGGGTGCATACACATTTCCAAATCACTTTGCAAAGTAAAGGCACCTTTTGTCGATTAACAAAGTGCACTCACAAATTTCTCGTCGCCTTACGCACGCAGAAGCCTAGTAACGAAAGCCTGGACGTGAAACGTGAATCTAGCAGAAAGGCCTATTCCCGCCTCAAGGCAGTGTCAGCAAGTGTCCGTGACGAGTTTTAAGTGACTCACACGAGGCTGGGCGTTGAACAGTGTGTTGAGTGCCGCTGCTTCAGTCTGGCCAGTGCCCAACCCGCTTTCATGAACCATTTGAAATGCCCAGTGTATTAGTTGCTATAGATTGTGGTGCAGTGAGACAGCCATTTCATAGCAGCAATGAAAATTATCTGTGGAAGTAATAGTAATGCGATAGGTTTTTGTGGTGATTGTCAGTATGTATCACACGCATGGGAATGCTGTCATTTGCACCCTGTGCACGTGTTTAGATAAATGCTTTATCTTCTGAAAATATGGTACACCACCTGGATCTTAATTGGATATTTCACTGTACAAGCTTTACCAAAACCTCTCTACTTTTGTGTGCTTCATTTTTGCCAACTGCCTTTGCTCTACAATGAAGGCCAAGTTTCTCTCACTGAGTTGCACTCACTAAGAAAACAGGCTTGTGCGACTTAACTGGACGAAGCAATCAACAAGGGTCAAACACATGTGGTAGAGCTTTGGTGGTACAATATTCAATTGGGGTCCATTGTACATGCAATCCTAGGAAATCATTTCCTATGGCAGATAGTAACGTAGTGGCATTTCTTTTTTAAATTTGTATGCTTTAATGTTGAAATATAGAAGTATGTCTGCATATTTAAGAAATGTGGAGCCCCTGACGTAATTCCTAATGCATTTTGGTACATTATATTATTCCGAATGGACTCTTCAGTATCGCTGTTATTTCTCAGCATTCTCTCACAACAGGTATTCTTTCATCTTTGAAACAAACGAAAGTCCTCCCTCTTTTTGAATCTGGTGACTAAGGCATTTGTAGCTATATATAGACTTATCTTCTTAGCACCTTATTCAAGTAAAATGTTAGAATACATAGTTTATAAGCATATTGTTGAATTCATTGAATCACATAATGTCCATGTAAGTTCTAACATGGCTTTCTGCATGGATTTGGCACCATGTCGCAGTTAACTCACGACGTCACTCATGTTTGTGTTTTCTAGCAATATCAATCATGATTAATAGTCTTCACTTCATTTCCTTGCTTTTTTTCACATTGCCTGCTGTGTGCATATTGTTCTTGTATATATACCTGAATAAAAAATTTATTTGCAAGTCAGTGCTCCTGTTGCGTTTTCACTGTCCTTCATACTTCGTGCACTGTTTCTAGTCTTTCAAAAATGCACTAACTCGCCCAGCTCTCAGTGTGGAAGTTTAAAGTCGTCTGTTGAAATGAGAATCCAATAAACATGGAAACTGTCTCTGGGACAATAGCAATGATTTTGCTGTTTGCAACATGCAGTTTGTACATGTTGGTACAAGAAAATGTGAAAGAGATATACGGTGTTACAGTGTGCGAGATTGAACGGTCCCGTCTCTGCCATTAATACTGCAATATCATCATAGGTGTGCACAGGTCTTGCACTGCAAGCCGGAGACTTGCTTCAGGGCTTTCTTATTCTATTAAGTGTCAACTGCTTGCATTCATAACGTGGTTGGTAAATTGCTTACCCATTTCCCATCCAAGTCCCTGCATTTCATTCTGCTGTATTCACCGAATTATTTTCAGCACTTTTCTTTCCATAATAATAAGGGTTACATTCATTTTGTGTCAATGTGTTTTCTAATGTACCAAGATTAAAGATTCTGACGCTTTGAAGGCTGAAGCAATAGCAAAAATATTCTCAGCCATAAAGTGTCCTCATTGAGACAGCAGGCACCTTGTACCACAAAGCATGAATCAGTTCTATTTTTAGATAAAAGCACATCAGTTTCTCACTTGCCAAGCTACATCTCTACACCAGTAGGTGCCATATGGTCTTTCCGAAAAGAAGGTTGCGCAAGTATTTAAATACACTCTTTAAAAGTTTACTGTTAAGACCTGTGTTTCCTTCATTTCAGTTGCAATATTCGAAGTAGGTAGCAAGAGTGCGTAGCTTTAGTGCATCTGATGTTAACAGAGCTAAGCTGACATGAAGGTGAACGGGCATCCCTACAAATATCAACCCAACATAAAGGTATCGCTTGATAAAGACATGTTGCGCTGGAAAGGTGAATTAAAGGTCAGCAGGATTCTCTGGTAATGTGGCACGTACAATACAGTTGGGATACAATATGCAGATTACTTTGCAATTACACATTTGCGTTCTTGGTGTTGCATGGCAGGAAAGAAAGCTGCAGCATAAGTGTGCATGCCATAGTTTATTTATCTTCCTAACATCATAAAAAATGTAATTTATTGCTCCACCAAAGGCACCATCAGCCAGCTAAACCTTTCTTGACATAAAGCTTCTCAGCCTGATCTCTACATATGTTAGCTTTGAGAATGTCTTTTCACACAAACTTGTCACAAGAGCTGTGGAAAGGAGGTCAAGAACGCAGCATAAATCTTTGGAAACTGATTTGTCCAGCCCAGTATCATTTTACGGTCCTGGCTTTCTTGATGCCAGTTTGGGACTTAAGAAGCTGCAGCTTAGCATGCAAGGTGTCGAATTATATACATTTTAGAGGAGCTAGACATAAAAAGCCATTTTATTATCCCTCACATAAAGGTCCAAAAGGCTCTACATGAAAACTATGAGATAAACTTGCGTAAATCCCACGCAATGTGGGAATTGATGTTATGTGAAGTATTTTACAGGTAGTTGGCTATGCCAAGGTGAAGTGCTGCTATCAATCGCTCCGAAATTGACATTCGTGTGAAACTTGCTTTTGAATCTCAAATGGAGGCAACCAACAACGGGTGGGTGTGCTGCTGCTGAGGCCCCCGGATCTTTTCATGTGAGTCATCTGGTTCCAACGCAGGTAGCGTGAGAGTTGCATGACAAAGCTGGAATGACGACAATGCAACGAACACGATGGCATCACAAACACAATCACACATCCAGTGGTACTCGCTAATATACAACTTGGGGTACTGGGTTGGCATAAAAACATGTAAGAGTAACAACCCCCATTATTGAAATCTTTCAATACAAACTAACACAAAAATTTATTGCTTTGTTGCACCTATAAAACTACATCAAAAAATCGCGTACTAACATAAGCAAATATACAATAAAATGTCCGTTACATCAAAAGCAATATTGTATTACTTATGCGACTTTATTTTATTGTTGAGGCCATGAAAGCAGAAATGCCAGGTGCTAACACTTTGCCAAAGATCAAGCAAATGTCTCGTTTAGTCCACTTCCTTTTCGTTGGAGTTTAATTTGCTGGTCATTGATGCTTGTACATGTTGACATAGCTCCTGCCAGTCATGGCAAAAGCTGATTTTATTATGATTATGGCATGCAGTTTCTCAGCTCCAAGCCCTGCTGCTCTTTCTGTTAGCACAGCTTCCTTCAGTTGCAGCAATAATATAACGTTAATATGTGCTGGGCCAATGTGCAGACATTTCTGTACTCTTGCATGTAATCCTTTCTTTTTACTTCTCCCATTTCTGCCCAGAATGATGCAGTTGATTCGATTTCCAAGGTTGCTTTTGCATTGTTTGTAATTAAGCTTGGAAGGCAGCATTCTCCACTCTTTTTCTGTCCTTCCTGGATTAGGCAACAAGCGAGAATACTGCTTCAGGTGGCACAGTGGTTGCTTTATTTTGTCTTCCAATGTAATAGCAGTTGCTACGAACTTAGCAAGAACCTGGTCCAGATGCCAGCAGTCCTTTCTTCACTTTCTTTACAGATGTCCGACAATGCAAATTGTTGGCAGAAAATTTGCAGGTCATGCACTTCAGCTTGCTCACCAGCTTTAACGCATTATGCTATGCAACGCTTGCAGCAGTTTGCCCAGCTGACGTATTCCACTGCCAACAAAACTTGTGTGTCCATATCAGCATCACTCCTTTCTCTGGTGTTTGGTCGAATGAAATTCTGCAAGAGAAGACTCTGCCTAATCATAGCACGAATTCCTGAGTATACATTAACCAAAAGGTTAATTGATTTGGTTTAAGCAATGTAGGTAGTTGGGCAAGTTGGTTCAGCATTGCAGGCTTGTAAAAGTACATAAGATACAAGGACAATTAAAAGAAAGGACAAGAATCAGTAGTGCATGGGCTACGTGTGTGTTGTCCTTTCTTTTGTCCTTGTATCTTAGGTGCATTTACACGTCTGAAATGGTTTAAGCATGTCGCATCTTAGTTTGAACAGGTAGACTGCATTTTGTGTGGTTTTTTAGTTTTCCTGCATGTGGTTTACATCTGATAGAGAAAGAAAGGAACAAGGAAGGCCGGGTAGATTAACCAGACGTACATCCAGTTGGCTACCCTGCGTAGGGGTGAGGGTATGAGGGGTTGAAAGAAAAAAAGGAGGCAAGTGGAGACAGTTCACTCGCACAAAAGACAGACGGTGTCTATAAGTGTCTTTTCAGATTAGTTTATTTTAGAAGGTCATTAGAGCATGTATGTATAGCTTTCTTCGTTGATATGGCCAAGCACCCAGGATCCTAGCCTCTGTGAAAGGTCAACTATCCAGTTGGGCGGGTACACTCTAAAGGGGCTGACATTGAACATCAAAGTGGGTTCACTGACAGGGGAGGTGCTCAATGGTCTTTTCACAGCTACAGTGGTCACATTTAATAACGAAGGACAGTGAATTTGTAAAGGCACTTGATCAAGTATGCCTCTAAACAACAGTGTTTACAAAGAAGGTCCAGATGTCATAAACAGTTCTAATAGAGCTTTCTCTCACCACGAAAGGGATATGGTGATGTTGCCGCAGGTGCAAACGTCTTTGAAAGTGAAGGCTAGTGAGTAACAATGGTTCTTGAAAATGTAGCCAGTGAGCTCACCACTTTCAAGCAAACGAGATAGTAGTCAAGCAAGATGGTGGAATGTTGAATATGCGCTCTGAGCACTTTAGTATATATAGCTATGTAGGCCGAGATTAGGTCTCTCTGCTGATTGCAATTGTAACGATTTAACTGTCAACAATCGTGAGTGTGTTTTACACAAAGTAGATTCAAGAAAAGGCTACCTCGACCACGGCTATTTCAGTTCAGAGCTAAACTTACACACATTTCAAAATGCTAAAGGTCTCTTTAACAGTCAAGAGGGATTTATTTAAAATTATTTGTCCAGCATGGCCATACATGCATCTCCCTGTTGTGTTGACTAGGACAGGGACCATTGATTTATATTTGCAGAGGCTTTGTAACAGTGGGGGCTGTCCTTCGTGTTATATCGTGCATATTACTCAGTACGACAGCAATGGAGGCATTACTCATCCTCTGTTTTTATTCCATCCTCATTTTCCTCCCCTTGGGCGGCTGCAAGCATGCGCCTTCTCATCGCGTTGCGGTAGGCAGCGACGCCTTATATAACATATCCCCTCGTGAAAAAAAATGGTTGTCCGCTACTTCCTGATGTAGTCCTGCAGCTTCTTTGGTGTCTTCTTGTTGCGGGCGCTTTTCCTCACGCGCTCTTCGCATCTTGGCAGATTAAATAAAGCTTGTGCAGGGTTCAGAGGTGCATTATCTGCGTTTGATGTGTCAGGTTGTGACGGATCGCTTACAGCCGCACTAGTTGAATGATCGGACGCCGGTGACCAGTTCATGACAGCAGTGGTACCTAATTTCATTCTGCTGATAGCTCCAGGGTGAACGGCCGCTAATTTGGAAGCATTCCACACCCGCCCATCTTCCAAGAGGTAAGAGGCGGCTCCGCGCTTTCCAATAATTTTCTTGTGCGCAGAAAACTCTGAAGATAACTTCCCATGAACTGCAGGTAATTTAACCCGCACGTAGTCACCAACGGCGAAGTTGGGTTTCTTGGCACTGCGTTTTTGTTCGGTGTAGCGCTTCGACGTCAATTGTTTGTTCTTGATGCGCTCTCTCAACTGCTGTAATGCCTTTGAAGGGTCATTGGTGAAACATTTGTCAGGCAATCCCACAATGTCAAGTCTGGTGCGAGGTTGACGTCCATTAAGAAGAACAGCGGGTGCAACACCAGTAGTCGCATGAGGCGTACAGCGGTATGTTTGCAGGTAATCAAACATCACTGTTCTTATATCACGACGTTCTAACAGGGCTAATTGAATATAGGACTTTAATACCCTGTTAAATCTTTCCACCAGACCGTTAGCTTGTGGGTAATACACAGAAGAGTTGTAATGTGTGATTCCGCGCTCTGTGAGAAAATCTTCAAAATTCGCTTAAGAAAATTGTGGTCCATGATCGGATACAATACCACGTGATATCCTTCTCTGGCGAAAAGTTCAAGTGGGAATTCGGTCACTGTAGACTTGGTCGCATCGCGTACGAAAATCACCTCTGGCCACTTACTGTAATAATCAATAAGTGTAATGGCAAATCGACAGTCAGCTGGAGCTTGCGTGAAAGGTCCCACAGTGTCGATAGCAACTTTGTCCCAGGCTTTCTCGGGAAGAGTGGGGGGTTGCATTGTGGCTGCAGGTGTACGTGCTGATTTGGCACATGACTGGCAGGCTACACATGTGCGTACAAGTTCTTCAATGTGATTATCCATGCACGGCAACCAATATGACTCCCTAAGACGAGCTTTGGTACGACTAATTCCTCGGTGTGACTCATGATCAGATCCATAAGACGGCGGGTCAAAGCTGAAGGCACGACAATCCTGTCACCCCGGCAAAGAATGTCGCTAATAACAGAGAGTTCAGATCGCACGTGAAAGTAAGGGAGCAGCTCTTTTGACAAGGATTTCTTGTCAGGCCAAGAAGTAGTGTTAAACTGCTTAACTTGAGAGATAGCCTGGTCGGCGGCACTTGCTTCTTGAAGCTCTTGCATGGTAACTACTGGTGACAAGAGACATATAAATTCTTCTTCGGGTGCATCACGGATGAAACTCTGTACGGGCAGCCGGGAGAGTGCGTCAGCCACGACGTTTTCGCTACCCTTCCTGTATTCCATGATGTAGTTGTAGCACGGCAACCGTGATGACCAGCGCGCAATCCTTAACGGACGGTGACCTGTGCCTTTCATTGAGAGGGGCGTAACCAAAGCAGCGTGGTCTGTCCGAAAGATGAAAGGTCGGCCTCACAGGTAAACGTGCCAGTGCTCGCAGGGCCACACGCAGGCAAGCGCCTCACGTTCACCGACGGAGTACTTCCGTTCATGCGGTTGAAGAGTACGTGAGGCGAACGCGACAGTTTGCAGTGATATTCCGTTATCCTGCTGCAGTACAGCACCTAATCCATATCCTGAAGCATCAGTGGTAACGTACACAGGTAAGTGAGGATCAAAAAGGTGAAGGACTTCGCTAGATGTTATCGACGTTTTTAGCTGCTCCAAGCCGCTTAGGGCTGCCGCAGTCCAAGCGAAAGGCGCGTTTCCTCGAAGCAAAGCACGCATTGGCTCCACAACATTAGGAAAATGCGTGATGAACTTGGAGTAGAAGCCTGCGAGTCCCAGCAGAGAGCGAACTTCATTGATATTTGAAGGTGATGGTGCCTTGGTTATCGCTTCGATAGATGACATCAGTGGGAACAACCCTTTGGCGCTGACAACATGGCCTAGGAAAGTCAGCTCTGCGACGTCAAAAGCACATTTATAGTTGAGCCGGAGGCCAGCGTCAGAGAGCCGTTTCAAAACAGTGCGCAAATTGGCCATGTGATCCTCTCTGGAGCGTCCATGCACGATTATGTCGTTAATGTAAAACAAGACGCATTTGCATCCTCGGAGGATCATAGGCATCATCTTCTGAAACGCTGACGGTGCCGATGCCAGTCCGAAGCAAACCCTCTTAAAGCGAAATAGTCCTTCGTGCGTTATAAACGTCGTAAGATCACGACTCTCTGGACTCAGTGGTAACTGATGGTATGCAGAAGCTAAATCTAGCTTGGAGAAGCGCTGTGCACCAGCCAAGCTGTTCAAAAGTTCCTCAGTTTGTGGCACTGTCCACTGTCCACTACTATAGCTTTGTTTGGCTCTTGTAGGTCTACGCACATGCGAATCGAGCCATCCTTTTTTCTGGCTACGACAATTGGTGAGACCCACTCTGAAGAATCGACGCGCTCAATGACGTCCTAAGCTTCTAATTTTTGTACTTCTGCCGAGACTTGCTCACGAACGACGAGGGGTAGTCGTCTCAGTTTGCTGGCCACTGGTTGAACAGATGCGCGAACTCGGACCTTGTGAGTGAAACCTTTGACAGTTCCTAGCTGCTTTTCGAACAAGTGCTCGAACTCGGAACGTAATTCAGGAGGGAGCACAGGAGTTTCTTGTGTCATTAGCAGACATCTGAGAGGTGACCCTTGAATCTTCATATCCAGAGCCGCGATACCATCTAAACCAAGAATGGTTGTTCCTCCCGACACAACGTACAGAAGGACAGAAGTGCATCGGCCATGAAATGAAACTGGAGCAATGAAACATCCTTTTATAGGAATTGCTGACTTCGAATAATCGAGGGGCTGGACGGATGTTGACGTCAGAGGAAATACAGCATCGAAATGACGTCGGTAAAGTTCTTCGGCTAGGATTGAAACCGATGATCCAGTGTCAATCAGGAACGACACGGAAATTCCTTCAATTTCCACCACTGCATAAATTCTCTTCTTACGGCTCCAGATGTGACAAACACGTATGTGATCGTCCGTATCAGCTGTATCAGTATCGACTTCTGTGACATGCTGAATATTTTGTCAGACTTTCGGAAAGACTTGCACACCCTTTCCAGGTGGCCAGTCTTGCCACATCTGCGACACTGATGTGTCTTAGCTTTGCAGTAAGGACTATTCGCCAGATGGTCCAAAGAGCCGCAACGAAAACATTCTTGCTCTTTCAGAGCTCGACGACTTTCAGTTGGCGTCGTATAGCATGTGCACGTATCACAGTGCTTTTCTCTCATATTTGAAGTGTTTGTGTTTTTAAGTGATGCACTTGAGCTTCATGTGAAAGTTCTCTCGCTTCTCTAGTCGCCTGATCATGCTGTCTCGCAATCGTAAGGGCCCGGGAAAGCGTAAGAGACCCTTCCAGTAAAAGACGTTCACGCAAGTATTTGCTAGTAGTTTTTTTTTATAGGCTGGTCGCGCATCATATCGTCCGCCAAGTCACCGAAGTTGCACGCTCCTACGAGACCTCGTAGCGTGGTGACGTAATCGACCGCAGTCTCACCTGGGGCTTGTGCACGTCGACGGAAACGGTGACGCGCTCAGTGACATTGACAGAGCTCTTGTAGTGACCTTCGAGCGTCGCAATAGCGCAGTCGAACTCATCTGGGGTAGGAGCCGTCAACGTCCCTCCGGTGGCGCTCGAAGCCAAAAAGCGCGAGTCGTCCTCCGACGTAAGAGTCTGGAAGATATTGTCACGAAAAGACAATTGAAGATGTACCCGGCGTCGGCGAGACAGACAGTTGTACAAGATGGCGTACACAAAACTCAAGCTGGCGTCCTCAGCCTCTGCTTCTTCTTCTTCAGCGCCTACCTCTTGCCGAGCGCGCGTTCAAGTCACTTCTTTTTCAGCGCTGGCGCGTGACAACTAGCGGCATTATCCCCCCGCCAAACGAAAAGCATCGACCCGATGCTTACTAAACTACGATGCTTACTAAAAGAAAGTGGAAGTGTGGTAGTCGTATGAGATCAGTTGGCGCCGCCTTAACGCGCGAAATACGGTTTGAGGCGAACAACATGCACTATCTCTGAGTGGTGCTGTCGACGCCGAGGCGACGCGGCACCGTCGGGAATGACCTCATAGTTCACTTCACTAACGCGGCGTATCACTTTGTACGGTCCAAAGTATCTACTCAGCAGCTTCTCAGACAACCCCTGGCGACGAATTGGAGTCCACACCCAGACTTGGTCACCTGGCTGGTATTCGACTTGCCGATGTCGAAGGTTGTAGCGTCGCGCGTCTGCACTCTGCTGCGTCGTGATGTGTATGCGCGCGAGTTGACGAGCTTCCTCGGCGTGTTGAGTAAGTTGCTCGGCGTCGGAAGTAAGTGATGCGTCGGTGTCGTGCGGGAGCATTGCGTCTAGCGTGGTCTGGACCTCGCGCCCGTAGACAAGACGGAACGGTGAGAAGCGTGTTGTTTCCTGAATGGCGGTGTTGTACGCGAATGTAACGTACGTAAGGACTTGATCCCATGTTTTATGGTGGACGTCTACATACATAGACAACATGTCAGCAATGGTTTTGTTTAGCCGTTCCGTCAGTCCGTTGGTCTGCGGATGATAGGCAGTGGCCTTGCGATGCTGCGTGCAGCTCAGCTCGAATATGTCCTCTATCAGTTGGACCGTAAAGGCAGTTCCTCTGTCGGTGATGACATGTGATGTGGCACCATGTCTTAGGACTATCTGATCGATAAAGAACTGGGCAACTTCGCAAGCGGTGGCAAGCGGTGGCAAGTTGTACAGCTTTCGTCTCGGCGTAGCGTGTTAGTCTGTGGCGACTATAATCCACTTGTTTCCGCTGGCTGACAAGGGAAAGGGTCCCAGAAGATCCATACCGATTTGATCAAACGGCTCGCTAGGTGGTGCGATGGGTTGCAGTAACCCTCCGGGCTTCAAAGACGGCGATTTCCTGCGTTGACACTCACGGCAGCTTTGCACGTAACGCTTCACCGTGGGAGAAAGTCGGGGCCAGTAGTACGTCTGGCGTACTCTTGCAAGAGTGCGTGAAAAGCCCAAGTGTCCAGACGTGGGCTCATCATGGCAGGCTAGGAGAATGTCATCACGGAGGGTGGCAGGTACGACCAATAGATACTCTTTGTCGCTGGCACTCGAGGTTTTCTTGTAGAGGACACGCTTTCGGAGGCAGACGGTCGAGAGACGGCGAGAAAGGTGTCCTGGAATTGTAACATTCTGGCCTTCTAGGTGATCGATGAGAGGGCGTGTTTCGGCGTCCTCGTGCTGTCTTGTGATCAGGTCAGATTAGGTGAGGGCCCCAAGGAATGCGCCGTCTTCGTCCATGTCCTTATCGCAAGTTTTGACGGGAGCGCGCGGCAACGCGTCAGCATCTTCGTGTTTGCGGCCCGATTTGTATACGATGGTAACATCGAACTCCTGCAGACGGAGACTCCATCGAGCAAGTCGCCCGGACGGGTCTCGTAGGTTGGCTAGCCAACACAAGGAATGGTGGTCTGTCACCACGTTGAAAGGGCGACCGTAGAGATAAGGCCGAAATTTCATGATGGCCCACACAACCGCTAGACACTCTTTCTCGGAAGTGGAGTAGTTAATTTCGGCACGTTAAAGGGTGCGACTGGCGTAAGCGATCACTCGCTCGACGCCTTCCTGGAGTTGAACGAGAACAGCGCCAAGACCGATGTTGCTTGCGTCGGTATGCACCTCGGTGTCAGCGTCCTCGCCAAAGTGAGCGAGAACGGGTGATTCCTGCAGGCGCTGCCGTAACTCGGTGAAAGCTGCGTCCTGCTCATCCGTCCAAACGAAGGGCGTGTCTTCTCGCGTGAGGCGTATGAGTGGTTCGGCGATCCGGGAGAAATTTGCAATGAAGCGACGATTGTACGCACACAGACCGAGAAAGCGGCGTACTGCTTTCTTGTCACGAGGAGTCGGAAAAGCAGCAACAGCAGATGTTTTGTCTGGGTCAGGCTGGACACCGTCGGCGTTCACGACATGACCGAGAAACTTCAACTCTTCGTAACCGAAGTGACACTTTTCTGGCTTTAGTGTGAGATTAGCGGAGCGGAGCGCCTCGAGTACCGCCTCTAAACGCTTCAGATGTTCTTCGAAGGTTGCCGCAAACACGACGACGTCATCTAAGTATACTAAACAACTGTGCCACTTCAGACCCGTAAGAACAGTGTCCATCATTCTCTGGAATGTGGCCGGTGCAGAACACAGGCCGAATGGAAGTACTTTAAATTCGTACAGTCCATCCGGGGTAACAAAGGCAGTTTTTTCGCGATCTCGTTCGTCAACTTCGATTTGCCAATATCCACTCTTCAAATCTATTGATGAAAAATACTTGGTTCGCCGCAGCCGATCTAACGAATCATCGATGCGCGGAAGCGGATAAACGTCTTTTTTTTTTGTGACGTTATTCAACTTTCTATAGTCAACACAGAACCTAAGCGTTCCGTCTTTCTTTTTGACAAGGACCACCGGCGACGACTAAGGGCTTTGGGATGGTTGTATGACGTCATCGTCAAGCATTTCTTTCACTTGTGCATTAATAACGTTGCGCTCTTTCGCCGATACGCGATAAGGCAGTTGTCGTATGGGACGAGAATCGTCATACGTGATTATTCGGTGTCTCGTGATAGGCGTCTGGCGTACCTTAGAAGTAGATGCGAAGCACTCCTTGAACCGAAGTACTAACTCACGCAGCGCTTTTTGCTTGTCCTCCGAAAGGTCTGAATTGATGTCGATGTTGCTGAGTGTGTGAGCTGGGTTGTCCTTTGTCATAGACGCAAAGCATTCAGCAACGTCTGCTAAGGGCTCAGCAAAAGCGATAGCAGTACGACGAAACAGGTGCCGATGTTCCTGGCTGAAGTTCGTCACGAGGAGCGCAGAATGTCCACCTCGAAGCATAATGAGACTGCGGGCTGCACATACACCATGAGTCAGCATAAGGGAGGAATTGCCCTCTGCAACAGCTTCGCCGTCACGCAGATCGTCGCATACGACCGCTACCAGGACACTTGCGCGTGGTGGTAAAGTTACACAGTCGGCGTAAACCCGAATCGCGTTACGTCGGCAATTGTCGCGGCTGTTCGCTGCTCTCTCTGTCGAAAAAGTCACCGTGCGTGCCCGGAGGTCTATAACGGCACCATACTCTCGCAGAAAGTCGACGCCCAAGATGAGTCTCGAGAACAATCGCGGAGTATAAGGCTGGAAACGTGGACTGGCTGGAAACGTGGACCCACGAATTTGTACTCTGACTGTGCACATGCCCAACGGTGCTACGATATGCCCGCCAGCAGTACGAATTTGCGTTCCAGACCAAGGCGTGATAACTTTTCTAAGTTCCGTCGCTAGTTTTCCGCACAAGATCGAGTAGTCGGCACCCGTATCCAATAACGCACTAACGTGGCGGCCGTCGAGCACAACAGGTATGTCTAGCGAGAGTCTGTCGCTGAGTTCGGCTGCTGTCGTCGCTGAATCGTGCTGAATAGACCGTCCTTGCGTCGATGGGAGGTCTTCGGAAGGGCGATTATCAGCGGCCTCGCCCCCGAAGGTCGCTGTTCTTAGTTTTCCCGGCGAGGGCTTGGCGATCGTCCCTGCGCTGCCATTGGAGGGCTTCTAGGAGCTGGGGAAGATCGCCTGGGGGACGGCGAGCTCGACTGCCGCCGCGGGAACAGTGGCATACCCTGCTGGTTCAAGTACTCTTCAATCGCCCTAGGCCTTTCGCCATATCTGGGCCTCGGTGAATCCGCGGCGAAACCTTGCAGTCCAAGGCGTCGGTATGGGCATTCGCGGTATACGTGACCGGCTTCTCCACAGTGACAGCACAGAGGCCTTCTGTCCGGGGTACGCCAGACGTCAGATTCCCTTTCGAGCGGGCGCCGATCCTCCATACGTTGGATCGGTTGCACTGATGGGAGCGGCGGGACGTATGACGCGGCGTAAGACGTGGCTGGGATGAAATGGGTCGGAGCGCGGACAGGGACTCGCCCCAAAACTTCCGCATACGACGGCCGCTGCAACTGTGCTGTCACAGGCGACGCAGTGCTGCTTGGGACGGGACCTTGGATCGCTTGCTGCACTTCACTTCTCACGAGGGCAGAAATGGAACCCAGCGTGGGCTGAGGCGGGCAGCTGAGCCGTTGAAGCTCCTCACGAACCACAGAGCGGATAAAGTCTCGGTGAACGTCCAGGTTTCCAAAGGCAACCGCGTCCGTCAGTGAAGCAGCATTCGCGTGTCTGCCATACGTAGCTGAGCGCTGGTCCGAAGGTGAAGTAGCGTTCATTTGCCTTTCATAGAAGGCTGAGCGATGGTGCAGCATCTTTTCCATCGTGGTGGCTTCGGTTAAGAATTCACCCACGGTCTTCGGCGGGCTTCGAACCAGGCCAGCAAATAGCTGTTCTTTAACTCCCCGCATTAGATGGCGCAGCTTCTTTTCTTCTGACATGGTAGGGTCCACCCGACGGAAGAGGCGCGTCATGTCCTCTACGTACGACGTCACGCTCTCATTCGGCAGATGAATGCGGGATTGGAGCGCCCGTTCGGCTCGTTCGCGGCAATCAGCATTGGTGTATGTCTCCAGCAAGGCACGGCGGAACTCGAGCCACGATTTCAGGAGCCCTTCTCGGTTCTCGTACCAAGTGCGAGCACCGTCCTCCAAGCTGAAGTACACGTTTCTCAGTTTCGCCGCGTCGCTCCATTCGTTTATCTCAGCAACGCGCTCAAACTGAGCTAACCAGTCTTCAACATCCTCGAGGACATCCCCGTGGAACACTTTCGGCACTCTGAGATTCTGGAGCAGGCACTGAGTTGCCGTTGTGGCCGTACCTTGCATAATGGTCGATGGAGACGTCGATGTTCCTTCCATACTGGTCCGTGGGGGCGTCGATGTTGTTGCGGAGAGGTGATCAAGCTCCGGAGGTAATCCTCGGATTCTCCTGCTGGCCCGGTGAACAGGGGTGTCCACTAGTATAGGGCTGGTGCTCCGGCTACCAGGAGGAGTTTGTGGCATCGGATGAACCGTACCCAGCACGTCCACCAGTTTTGTCACGAAAAGACAATTGAAGATGTACCCGGCGTCGGCGAGACAGACAGTTGTACAACATGGCGTACACAAAACTCAAGCTGGCGTCCTCAGCCTCTGCTTCTTCATCTTCAGCGCCCACCTCTTGCCGAGCGCGCGTTCAAGTCACTTCTTTTTCAGCGCTTGCGCGTGACAACTAGCGGCAATATGTTGTCCTTCCAAGCCCAAGCAGTTGAGCAGAATCGCCTTCCGACGCCTGGCAGGCAGGTCAGAGGCACCCGACGCCACCATGTAGTTCTTGAACGCTTGAATCCATTGCTCACATGGGATGACCGGTTGTCCAGGTGACGACAGGAACGGGGGTGGCGGTTGTAGCCCTGAAATACTCATGTAGGGGATGGTATGCAGTAATCGACGGCACAAATGAATGGCAAGCTGGTAGCACACGGGTTGTTAAGTCCTCGTCGCCAAATATTTTATATCGTGCATATACTCAGTACGACAGCAATGGAGGCATTACTCATCCTCTGCCTTTATTCCATCCTCTTTTTCCTTCCCCTTGGGCGGCTCCAAGCACGCGCCTTCTCATCGCGCTGCGATAGGCAGCGACGCCATATATAACGTTTAGGAATTCAGTAGCCACACAATACATGATTTGTCGTGCAACTAAAAATAGATCTGAGCTGTGCTCCACGAAGTCAACGAGAAAATCACTTTTGTGGTAGTGGATTTCGCATGCATGTATGTGTAAGTCAGTGTGCTTTTTTTTTCTTTTTTTCTCACTTCCTTTCTTTAGTACCTGCCATCTAACACGGAGCCTCAAGCTTCTCAAGCCTAGGGCTGGGGCTTCTCTAGATGCAATAAAACTTTCTCTCGAAAGAGAAAGAGAGAGAGAAGCTAGATGTGGAAGATTCCACAGCCACTGACAGTCCACCATACACTCTAAAGAAAGTTTACACCCTTTGGGGCTTGTCTTGTCCCACAGCGATAATCGTCATCTGCCTTACTTGCATTTCCTCTTGAAAACTCGGTGCTCGCTACTTTCCTGTCGAGAGGGCTGTGTCAAGCTGAGTGCGCGCAAGCCGTTCGCGATAAGGAAGTAACGGCCTCGCAGCATTCAAGAAAGGAAATGCGGGGAAGACAAATGACGATTATTGTTTGGGGACAAAATACAACCAAAAGGGTGTAAACTTTTTTAGAGTGCAGTCATAGCTCACATAAATCCACACGTGGGCAAGGTTTTGTATGCATCTCATAATGATTGACGAATTTGCTTTAATTAGCTTCACCGCAATGTAGACATTTTAGGGCTCAATTGTACAAAATGCAGTGCAGACAAGCATATGTTCTCAAAAAAATTATATATATATATATATATATATATATATATATATATATATATATATATATATATATATATATATATACAGGCACAAACACACTCACACGTGGGCAAAGGCCTTGTATGTCTTTCTTAATGGTTGTCGACAGTTCTGCTTTATCTTCACTACAATATAGACAGCTTATATGGTGAGTTATACAAACTGCATTGCCGTGAAGCATACTGAGATAGAAGGGGGTTCTGTTCAACTGTGAAGGGGACGATAGTAAGAATCCCTAATTACACATGCGCGTACACATAAGTCTCCGGTCACAGTATGAGCACTGAACCATCTCATATGTGTACCGACAGGCATTCAGAGGTGATTCTGGTGTGGTGTTTTAAGCCATTGTTTTGCCCTCATGATTCTTCTCTGTTTGCGCCCTCTTTACACACCCACTCGCGAACAGCAATAAAACCAGCTAATAAACCGAGCTATTCGCTGCAATGCATAATTGTTTTCTGCAAATGGGCTTCACAGCAGTATTAAGTATTATGCAGTGAAGCACTATCGGAAAACATTTTAAACTCGATCGGGTAAACACATTGCGCTTCCTATATATATATATATATATATATATATATATATATATATATATATATATATATATATATATGCAAATCAAGTTTTTACTATGTGTTCTCAGCAGTTGCGGTGGCTACGATGAACTTTTACACCAGCATCTATCGGTTTCATCGCATAAAATTTGTGCTGCAGTGAAGATGAATCAACGTGTACAATACATATCCGACTGCACTGGTACTATGATAAACCATACGCAAAATTAAACCAACAACTGTTTAGCTTGAGTTTCATGGTTGTAGTGTCTTCGTGCGAGTGAGATGTTTCCAACTTGATAGTTTTTTGTCAGTGAGGTTCATTATTACGTTGTACTGCAAAGAAGCTGCATGTCAGAAGTATATATTATTTACTCGTTGCGCAGTGACTAACAAATTAGTGGTTCTCGCCATGAATTGCTTTCCATATTCACAGACAGTGATCTCAACGTCCCTGAAAATCAGTACTCATTCGGCTAATACTACGTGTCTTATGGTGTGCGTTACCAATCAGTAATTCATGTCTGCTGTTTGCAGTCGTCTATTAAAGCTGTATGTGCTAGTATTTAGAAACTTGGACAATGTGCAATGATTTACAAATTTTTATGTTTTATATTTACATTTTTGTTATTTTTCCCTTCCTATTTCCAATGTAATACAAGGCGTTGTGCAGGTTAACGATGCGGTACTTGTAAAAGATAGCGCTGTTTTTGAACACTCTAAGCATGCATGGTTTTGAATGTGGCTCCGGTTATATGTGTAAAAGGCAGGAACTGCTTTCTGGTAACGTTCTTGGTTGCAGCGAAGGATGTATAAATATAACTGATTTTGTAATAGCTTCACGATTTTTCTGCACCGCAGTTCTTTGATAGCGCACTACCAATACATACAAAATACACTATAAAGATGCCTTTCCGCACTACACGTTACAATTTTTGACGGGGTATTTGTACCTGTGAAATTCAGGAGCCGTTGTGTTGTGGCTGCCCAATGTACGTGTCAGACATTTGTGGCCCGTTCGCTAGTATAGGAAATAAAGGTGGCAGTCAGCAACTGCTCTGCTTTTCCTTTACCCGGTCATGTCGGTGTTCTGATGGTCTATGCTTTAGGTAGCCAGATTTGTCAGTTCATAGTTCCTTATCTACTCTCATCGAAAGCTTCATAGTTAGCCTTTGCAAAATATGAAATAGATGATCGTATCTTGGTGGTGAAGCAGTGCACTGACAAGGACAAGGCGAAGACACACAAGAATACATGACACTCGCTTTAAGGTATGATGATTAATCACCAACTAGCCCAGCTTTCCACATTAATGAAATAGATTATTTACTTGTAGCGTGAAACAATGACGCAATATAAATGTCAGCTTTTCATATGAAAGCATGCAGTGATTCATGCATGTATGCTTTTTCAATCCAGCGAGTCCACAAAGGCAGCCCTGTCAGAATAATTTATTCTTATGAGAATAAACCAATGTTACTGTTGAAATGGTCTTTCCCACACTCACTTGAACGACTGAGATACCCTTGTACTTACGCCTTAACTAGAGATAGCTAGTTGGTCAGCACACTTGGTCAGGCAATGGCCTGGCTAACTAAGGTACCACTTCGCCAGAAATTAACGGTGGTTTTAAATTACACCTTATTGTACAAGATTTGGTGTAGAGCAAGTAGAGCACCACACAATTAATTAAATGACCGACAAACACTGAACAGGAGAATCTTCTGCCTGGAGTCAACGTTTGGACAAAGGGACTTGCCTTCATTAGGGCGACAACTGATTTCCAATAGCTCATCGCTCGCAAGGGTCGAGGAGGATAAGCAGGTGCGTAAGAGTAAAATGAAGGCTATGGAAAAGGGAAGTATAAAGTTTTGAAGGCAAGGATTAGTTTGCGATAGTAAAAGGGGTGTGCTAAGGGTTCTCCCAAGTGGGGTGACGAAAACAACCCACAGAACTTCAAATGAACCATTACATACAAGTAGGCGTCAATCTACTGTGGCAGACCTTTAGGGAAACCTTCTAATTAAGGTAATGCTTGCACTGTGAACTCCGTGGACAGCTGAAAGTATCTCATAATCATTTCACATAATGGACGTCCTGGCCATGACCGAATATAATCTGAAGCTCCTACTGTTCCACTTGCCCTTTGTGTTTACTATGATATAGTGTTACCTAAAAACACATCTTTCTTGATGGACAGCTTTTAAACTTGCAAAGTCTTTGCTCATTTTAACATACTCGGGCTTCTTAAGCACCATGCCAATTAATGAGCTTTGTGTAAATGGGTAACTGTTCTAAGACCTGTCGTGTCCAAATGTATCTTCCGATGGTGCTTACTTGTGCTACATCTCCCAATATTACAGATCATTCAATATTTACGACAACATCAATTATAGCGGACTAAGGATGACTGTATTGACTGATGGAACAACCCACGTGAAAATATTTCACTTTTAGTGCTCTTAAGAGTTCAGCATTTGAATTGTTGAAACATTCAAATGTGGTGAAATACACTGGGTTACAATTATTATTGGATTGTGTCTGCATTGGAAAAAAATGAAACTGCTGCCGTGTTGTGTATGGAACACCTGGCTTATATATAAAGCCATGAGCTCAAACCCTAGTATGAATGTGGATTTTATTTTTCTACAACAATGGTTTTTTTTTGTAGGATCATTTCTGATCCCTAACTCAGCCACGCTAGCACCTATGAGTGGTTCTCTGACGGCTAAATTAATATGTGGTACGTTATATTTTAAGCTTGTTTTTTAACTAGTATATGCGCTTGAACTGACTTGACTTATGGTTGTGCAGCTTTGCTAAGGTTCACTTCTTTATACATTTTATATGCGTTTAATGGGTTCACGTCAACTCTATTTTTAATAATCAGTATGTTGTGGCAATCTAAATGTACCAACAACCATCATCTTGCACTCATTTCTCTCTTTCCAAGTTGAAAAAGAAACACAAAAGAAAGAACCATGCTCACTAATGAAAATGTTTTTTATTTAGCGTACATATATGACTAAACCTGCCTTCCATACATACTAATACAACTAGGAAGACATTACAGCATGGAGCCCCTCTGGTTGCTTGATGATGATGATGAAAAACTTTATTTATCCCTCTTTAAAGGGAAGGGGGCAATGGAATAGAGGGTGGGAGGAGGAACTACTTGAAGTAGGCCTCCTTTATCCTCTCAGCCCACTCCAGGATGGCCTCCTGAAGATCGGGCCTGGAGCTGCGCAAGGCAGCCTCCCACTGCTCCTCACTAGATATTAATTGCTTGAGGAAAGGGGGAAGGGGGTGCTTAGGGCACCCCCACATGATGTGGTTTAAGTCTGCTCTGGGAGAGATACAGAATTTACAAGAGGGAGAAATGTAAATGGCGGGATGAATGCGGTGGAGGAGGTAAGGGGACGGAAAGGTGCGAGTCTGCAGCTGTCGCCACAGAACTTCACACCTACGCGGGGATTTGCCCATGAGTGGCGGAAAGGTTAAGCGGTCTAATCGGTAGTGTGTGCAGATGTCGTGGTAAGTAATAAGTCGATCCCGCGCTGTAAACGGCGCCTCCTCCGTGGCGAGGTCCGACACATCTGATGCCTGAGCCCGGACTGTAAATCCTCGGGCACTGGCATGAGCCGCCTCGTTTCCGGCAAGGCCCGCATGCGCGGGAGTCCAGATTAATGCCACAGTTTGATGGAAAGGATGGGCCAAGAGGAGAGAAAGGGCTAGCTTAGAGACCCTACCCGTTCCGAAGTTAGGTATGGCTGCTTTGGAGTCGCTAACGATAACTGATGAATTTTGAATTGTGAGGGCCAGGGCTATGGCCGCTTCCTCCGCCTCCTCCGAGGAAGAGCCAGGAATGGAGGCGGCCGCAGCGACCTGGCCGTGAGAGTTAATGACTGATATTGCGTAATGATTTCTGTTCCCATATTCGGCGGCATCAACATAGAGCACGTCTTCAGAGGTGGAGAATTGTTTTTCGACAGCCTTTGCTCGCTGCCTCCTGCGCTGTTTGTGATGAACAGGGTGCATGTTTTTAGGAAGTGGCGGGATGCAGAGGTTCTCGTGTATGTGATGTGGAATGGTGTACTTAGTCTTGATGATGGGTGCCGGAGTGATAGAAAGAGTTTGTAGAATGTGTCGACCTGTTGCGGTGTTAGAAAGTCTGCTATATTGGGATGTGAGGTGGGCTTCTGTGAGTTCAGTAAGTGTGTTGAAAGTTCCAGTAAGCATTAGCCTTTCAGTGGAGGTACGTATGGGGACCCCGAGAGCGAATTTATATATTTTGCCTAAAAGAGTGTCGATCTTATCTGATTCTGATTTAAGGAAATGTAGATATTGTGTTGCGAATGTAATCTTACTGATAACGAAGGCCTGAATCAAGCGGAGAAGTTCGGCCTCCTTTAGTCCGCCATGTTTATTGGAGACTCGCCCTAGAAGACGCAGGGTGTGATCGACTGTGGTGTGGAGTGTATGTAGGGTATATGTGTTGAGCCGGTTGCTTTGAATGTGTAAACCGAGCACCCGGAGCCTGTCCACTCTAGTAACGGGGATGTGGTTTAGGATTACCTCTATACTAGACATGTGTTTTCCGGCCCCCCGGTGGGATGGCAGAAGTAGCTCGGATTTTTGAGGGGAGCATGTGAGATTCATAGCCCCGGCATGAGCCACGACGGCGTCTGCTGCGGCATGTAGAGTGTCTTGAATCTCTCCATCGGAGCCGCCAGTCGTCCAAAAAGTGATGTCATCGGCGTAGAGTGAAAACTTGAGATCGGGAATAGACCGCAATGCTTGCGCCATCGGCATCATAGAAAGATTAAAAAGAAAAGGGGACAGCACTGAGCCTTGGGGCGTGCCGTAGCTACCTAAAGCATATGAAATGAATTGCTCTGTGCCTATGTGTATCGTTGCGGTACGGTTGGATAAGAAGGTACATATGTCTTTCCGCCAACCCCAATAAGATTAAGCTCTCGGAGGATGGCGGAATGTGAAACGTTATTGAAGGCTCCATGGAGGTCCAGACTGAGAATTGCTTGCGTATCTAGACTGCTATTGGGTGTAATGATGTTATGCTTCATTCGAAGCATGATATCTTGGCATGAGAGAGATTTTCGAAAACCTACCATTTCTGATGGATAAAGATTGTTGTCCTCCGTGTATTTACTGAGTCGGTTGAGGATGACGTGTTCGAGTGTTTTACCTAGACAAGAGGTTAGTGATATAGGCCTGAGATTAGAAGTGTTGAGTGGTTTGTTTGGCTTTGGGATAAAAATTACCCTGGCATCTTTCCACGAACTAGGGAGGGTGCCAGTGTCAAAGCAGTGATTGAAGTACGCCGTGATGGCTGTGACAGAGTTGTCGTCTAGATTGCGGAGTATTTTATTGTTAATAAGGTCGGGGCCTGGTGTTGACATTGTGCGCAGGGTGGCGAGGGCATGGCGAACCTCTGCTTCCGTGATAGCGGCGCTAAGTAGGTCGTTGGGTTCGCCAGTATATTTCGGCATGTCATACTTCTGAGCGGGAGGCAGATGTTTATGGCGGAAGTCGTCGAAGAATCCGTTGAGATTGTTTTTGTGTGCATGCAGCAGTTTGTTTATGCTATGGTTGTGGTGTGTGCGCGTTGTGGTAGGGTCTAATAAGTGTCGCAAGAGCTGCCATGTGCACTTGTTATAGAGGTTATCGAGGTTGCTTGAAAGTTCTGAGAAACGTTCAGCTGTAATTGTTATCAATATAAGTGACCTTTCCTCTGTATAAGTTCCAAATAGTACTTAATTAACGGGATTGCGAAAGTATATGCCTAATGCTGATGCTATTAAGCTAATTTGTCAAAAGACATTGCTACCTGATTTGTGTGAAACCTGTCTGTAGCTCCTTTTTATAAATTTAGATGTATAAAAAAGCGTATTATTATAAACGTGATGGTAAAGGAGTCATTGTAGAGAGAATCTGGTTCATATTTTAATGTTCGGAACAGGAGCCAGAAGTATCACCGATGTCCCCTGCCATTGTTAATGATGTGTGGGCATGTCCTAAATACATTATTCTTAATCTGCTACTGAGCCCCCCTCCCTTTCTTTAAATTATTGTCCAAACTGATAAAGCATGTAGGTGGCTGTGTTAAGCTTCATTATTGCCTTTCACTGAAAGCCATGACCCAAGCTCTTAACAGTATTCCTTCGTCTAAGCAATGCAAATTTGTGTCATCAAGCTTAAATATTAAAAAGAACTGGTCTGCCAAAGGCTTTTTCATAGTAGCCTAATAATTTACCCGCCGTTTCTTTGCAAAAGCTACCAAAAAATTCTCATCGCGTGCCTTGCATTCTTAGACTTTCATTCTTGCTGTCTAGTTTTGGAATTGCTGACGTACATCATTTCAGGTATGCTTTCTAGCAAGATTGGTAGACTTAGCTTTCCGTCAATTGTACAAACAACACTTGCCAGGTGTGCAGCTTCTTTCCCCTACTTGATTCTGAAATAAAGTACTTGTTCACATTGTGTGGGATGTTTAACACTTTCCGCGCCTTCGACGAGCTAGGTTCGTCCGTGGCTTTTTGCTAAAAACGGCCAAAAACAAGCTCAGCTCATAAGAGGTGCTTCGTATTCTCTAGCAATGCCACGGACAAGCCAATATGTGTCTCAATGCTTAGTCAGGCTTTTGATCGAAGGCAATGCATAATCCATGAGACAGCGCAAGAAGAAGCAAATTTATTCTTTCTGAGCAGGTAAAATACCTTGCCAACTGAGGTTTTAAAAATACATTAGCCACTCCTGGCCAGAATGAAACGAATTGTGCGGTTTTACATGCCAAAACCATGATATGATTACGAGGCATACCGTAGTGGGGGATTCCGCATTAATTCTGACCATCTGGGTTTCCTTAATGTGCGCCAAATGCACAATACATGGGTGTCTTTTCATTTCACCCCCATCGGGGGAATAGTGCGACATGGAAGGTGATAAAAAAGCTCTTGGTAGTACATACTGCAAGGCTGTGCTTAGTTGGGCTGGTTAGTGCATGTTTATAATTGAATTCAACAGTGCTGAAGATGGGTGGAGAGAAAACGGCAGACAGCGCGTCAGAGGGGTGAAGCCTCAAAACGCTGTAAATAATTTAATATAGTAGCTTCTTTACAGCCACTTTTGTTTTCCAGGAGGATACTATGCCCTGATGTCACGACACAGTATATGGTCATGTGGGAGCAGGACATTGCGATGTTACGACACTCGCTCTAGCTCATTCAGTCGTCCGCTATGCTGCTACATTGGCCTTCACGAGTAGCAGCACACAAGTCAACCGAGCTAGCCGGAGGCCCCAAGAGAGTGTAAAAATGTCGCAAAGTCCTTCTTCCACGTGACCACATACTGTGTTGTGACGTCACTACACATTATCCTCGTAGAAAACAAAACCGAAACCGGCTCTAGGAAAGCTGTTATACTAAATCACGCCACTCCAAGGCTTGTTACTATATTTTTTCAAGCTCTAAAGCCTTAATTTAACGACAAAAAAGGAATAATTGAAGATATGTCAGTACCTCTTCAATTGGAACTTTGCAGAAGATGTTCGGCCTAAAGTGTATTGGTTGCTTTGAATAGAGAGAGAGAGAAAGAAATTTATTTACAGGCAGAGAGGTCGGCCTGAGCTATGACTTGCTCTGGCCTGCTACTCTACACTGGGGAAGAGGAACGGGAGGGAAAGGGCTGATGAATGATGATGGTACAAGGAAGGTGCTTTGAATAAGCATTTATGGTCTGAGGATGTGTTGTAAATGCCAAAGAAAAGTCGAAGGGGGATAGCCCCCGGTCATAGTTTTGTTGGTAAAGTACTTTATTCGAAAAACCTGAAGGAGCTAAGTAACATTTTCTTGGCGCAAATATTGGTTTGCACAGCTGTAACTGGTACAAGAATTGTTGAACCTTGAAGCAGCAACGACTCTGTCATGGGCACTCAAGCAGTGGGCATTCCTTCTCTCGACAAAGACCTAGAGTGAGGGTGCAAGGTAGAACTGAAAAATATTGCCGTCCAGCATGAATGCAAGGACGTACTTTATGTTATGCACAACATGCGGTATCTGTCAACAATAAAATTGCGCACAGTCATAACATACAGATGTGCCTGCTCGTGGATGGCTGCCTTATACATGACATTTAACATGAAAGTCATCTGGCTTTGCCGAAGTATGCAGTAGTGTAACAGACATGCAAGTGTTGGCAAACTGTATGGCAATATCTATGCAAATTAAAGGGCAGGCTATTGCTCCTTGACAAGATAACCTGACTCAGTACAATCAGAATGCAATTTATATCTCGGTATTTCTGCCCAAAATAGACCCTATTTAGACATTGCACTTCTGCCCCATGTTAACTCTCACACTACTGCACACAAATGTTCTTTTCTTTCCCATTGCCGGACTACTATTTCAGTCACTACTATAGAAGTTTAACTAATGAATAACCGTTCTGCCAAGCTGAAACTGCACATATTCAGCTTATCCAAGGCACACATACCGATTTGCTCACAAGGAACAAATTTTATTCCATCTATTTCAGCCTTTCAGGTTGAGTTTGCACAGTTATGCAATTTTGGAGCTGTTTATAATGTTTTATGTATCTTGCAATGGGGCAGTATTACTTTAACCTTGGTGTTTGAAAGGAAATCCTTTTTTTAACATAAAGCATAATTTTCATTCTTTTCTTGCATTCGGGTGTTTGAGTTGTATCCCGCAATCTTTCTGCCTTCGAGTGCGTGACTTGTCTTTCCAAGCTGCCAAGTGCCTTCGCTTCACCCTTGTGCTCTTCTTGGTGCTTTCAGTATGATGCCTGTCCGTTTGATCACACACGAAAGTGTTAAACGCTCCTTTGACTTATCGTTCTGGTTCTGATCCCGACTGCCATACCTTATCTCAAAGAATCCTTGTCTCATTTTTCTGCAAGCTTCATTCCCCCTCCCCACCTTCGTTTTGCTTTTTGTCTTTATGACAAATGTTTAACATTTCTTTAGCAGTGACGTCAGATGGATTATCAGTCCCAGTTAAGGGAAAGGTGTCGCCGTCTTCAGGGCAGACATAGAACCCATTGACCGACACAGCATAGCAGACCTACTGACAGAGAACAGAATGGCTTTTGTGGCACAAATTCAAGTTCGCCTCTGTGAGTTTCTGTGCTTTTGGAGCTATGATTGTTGCTTCTGCAGTGCATCTGTTTGCTGTGATAATATCGCTACTCAAGTAGTGTTAATTTCTTGCAGCATTCTTTAGACCGAGTTACTAAGCTTCATCAATGGGCATCCTCTCGTCACGTGAACAAACCCAGCTCTATGGCCTACTTATCAAAATCCCTGTTGTCATAGCGGATGTATAACATGCTTTCTTGCCTAATTTGGTCAATCGGGCTTCGAGCTTCACTCTACTGCAGCAGATGTCCAATTCAAGGTATTCAAAAGCTTCTACGTCACTCTTGTTGATCCAGACTACTAGTGTTATGAATCTGGTGGTCTAGTTTGTTCAACGCCTGTCGCATCAATTGCAGATGTAAGCAAGTTGAACTTAACAACTATTTGCGACATAGATGTAAGTATTCTATCACTTTTCTTTGATTTCTTTGATGTCAGTGCGCAAGAATATTCCAATAATTCTCAGCCACTTAATGTCTGGTATTTCAGTCTTTTAGGCCCCTAGGGCACTTGTGAGTGCACAGCCAAGGATGCTACATAACTGTCTGTAAACATCAGTGATATTCGCAGTTCCTCGCATCTTTAATACTGCCGTGGCGGTGCTGGCTGCTTGAAGGGCAAAGCTACCAAATTTCAGATGGGATGACCTCGGCGTTCCAGCCTTGCAACCATTGGAGTGCCCATCACGATTAAGGCACAGAATATTGGCAGGCACACAGCTGGTGGTTTCAAGGGCTAGGCCTGCACGATCAGCCTTCCGATGAGACTTGCTATCCCAGCCTTGCGAGCTATGGAGCAGTCATCGTTGTGGTGGCGAGATAAGTCTGCACTCTATGTGCTGTTCACTTCAACGGCTAGGCCTTCAAAATGAACGTCACTGAAGAAATTTATCGTCCCAGCCTTGCAAGCTTTGCAGTTGTCATTGGAGTTGTCATTGCAGTTGTCATTGCAGTTGTTCTTCGCATCGATAAGCAGGTCATCGGCTGCTCCGAGGGCTGGGCTTACAGATTGTGTCATTCACCGCCGGGGGCATCCTGGCTTTCTGAACTTTAGGCCGTTGTGCTGAAGGGTAAGGTCAGACAGGAGCTGAAGCAAGCAGGTGCTCCCGCCTTCCAAACCTACAGATGACGCCTGCAGCCACAGTATGAGTCCTGGATATTACGGCACAAAATGTAACGAACCGAGACAGATGCCATGGGTACCCCGATCTTGCTCCTTTAATGGAACTCTAGTGTGAACGTTCATGATAGAAGAGTGATGCTATTTTCCTATTCTATTTGCAATAGGTACGAGGGCATTCAAGGCAAGAAAACAGGAAAATTGAAGGACCTATTTGTATGTTTTAAGTAAGGGACTAATCACTGCGGACCACGAAGCCCCGGGTGACAAAAATGAAGGGAACAGCTGGAACATGGAGGAAAGCCAAGTAGGAAGGTCGCCCTGTGGATTGTGCTGAAGACATGCAGTCAAGACTTCACTGGACCAGGGCAACCAGTCAGAACCTGGCCAACACATCGCTACAAGAGTACGGTTTGTAACTTCACGAGGCCACAGAATTCTAACACAAGGCCTGTGAGCTCCCGCTTCTGTAGCCAGAACACAAGCTTCTCGATATGGTCCCCGCTTCTTTGGCCAAGTGTGGACATTATGTTCTTGATGTCTTGGACCCTT
Source organism: Dermacentor variabilis (assembly GCF_050947875.1). Lineage (NCBI taxonomy): Eukaryota > Metazoa > Arthropoda > Arachnida > Ixodida > Ixodidae > Dermacentor > Dermacentor variabilis. Next base: position 1,635,827 of record NC_134570.1, read on the forward strand.
CGGTTAAATCTGTAGTTGCTGGGGTGAGTGCAGTGCTGCTTCCCTCATCGTCTCACCTTGCTGCAACAGTGAAAAGTCGTGCAGTAGTAGTGGCGTGGCATGTCGGCTTTTGGTCTCGGTTAACTCTAGTCGTGTGAGACCCGTATTTCTGAAGAATTCAGTGTTGCTGACGATCGAAATATTGAAGTGGCGTAGCGCCTCGGCAATGCAATTTGCAAATAGGCGCCGTGCAGCGCCGTCATCACATCGCACATGCACCGTTACTTGACGGGCATCGTAGGCGGAGGTATTGTACGTGTTCTGCGCCACGACTTACGTTAGGTAAGTAATATAATGCTTAAGGTGGTGTTTGCTCACAACTGTTCACGCGTCCTTGAAATGGGGCAGCGCATGTTTTGAATCGCGTTCAGCGTTAGTGCGCCATCCGTGACTTCATGTGATTTACTTTTATTGTGGGCTTTGCGACAATTATCGCGTACTGCTGTGAACTTAACGGAGTAAAACACGTTGTGGGGCTAGTTGATGCATAGCTTTCAAAAAATGAAGCGCCAACGGTAACGGCACACAAAGAAGTCTTTGTTCCTTCTTTGTGTGGCGTTACCGTTGGCGCTTCATTTTTTGAAAACTTAACGGAGCTTTAGTGACATCACATGGTCTGCCAGAATTCCACAAACTAACATGCACAGTTGATGTTTAATATTATTCGTACTAAGGGCGCGGTAAACACAGTGAGGCAGAGCTTGATACTGTGCCCTGTGATGTTCAGCTGCCTCTCTGCCCGTTTCTCGCCCTCTTAGTTTTAGCAATCGGACGCAAGGTTTTGTGTAAAATTGGGACGAATGAATGTATATATGTGCGTCTGCAATAACCTCAAGGCAACACTTTTGTGTAATGCGATGAAGCAAACAGTATTGCGGCGACGGGATGTATGGCAGCCCTAGTTCCAGCTTTGATATCCCCGTTAGCCTGAAGATACTGCCCCGCCCGCTTTACTGTAATCTCACGTGCTCTTGAACTCTCTATTTGCCGGTATTTTTATTTTCACATGCTGAATCATCCAACCGCAATACATATATGTAGTGAGGTGAAGCTTATTAAAGTTGCCAAATGCTTTGACAGTGTTAGACCTAACAGTTTTAGAATGACATGGCCTATACAGCAGCCCAGACCTTCACTTTAACAATTTTATTAGGACTGTCAAACTAATCTTACAGCACAGAAAAACAATGTTAACACCTCAAGAGTTGATTAGCAAGTAAAACTTGAAAGCACAAGTCTAGTGGCCAAAGGTGTGGTGAAGTGCTTTAAACACTCAACCGACACACCTTAAGTGCTTAAAATTTTCTAGCATATTGATGCAGGTTCATCAGACTTACTGCCATATTGGTTGCTTCACAATGAAAATAATAGTATTGGATAAGAGGATGCAAGCGACTCATGTGCTGCTTGGTTATGCAAACCACAAGGGTTCCAGAAATACCCAAACAGGGTTCTTGTTTCCGCATGCTGGTTGCATCTACTCTCTGATGTCAGCAGTATAAAGAGAGGCTATAAAAATAGAGCTTTGAAATTCGCAACTCCAATTTTGTTTCTTCTATACTCATACAACCTGAACACTACGCTGTCGTGAGAGCATCTGCCTAGCTCATTGCCACATTTTGCAACAAAAGCAGTGATCACTCATTTAGAGTTGCCTGTCCTAATATTACTCCAAGAATTCTTTAAACAGTTCATTTTTTAAGCACGAAGCATGTCATGCCCAACTAGAAAATTAACCACGCAATAAGCTACTAGAAGTAGCTAAAAAATCTGAAATCTTCTGAAATCAGCTTGATTTGCAGTTCCTAAAATTGGCTGTTATTGAATTAGGAGAAGGAAAGAACAGCTTAAATAAACATATGTCTTATCAGAAAGTTGTGGTGCTGTGCTGCAGGCTAAGGCAGTGAAAGGAAGACGTTTTGGCATTGGTCTACCTCTGTCCCAAAACCAGGCACCGCAGCCGAGGTGACTTCACTTGGCTTTGACATCTTCAATTTTCTTTCCCGAGCACAGAATACTCAGTCGAGGTGAGCTCAATGCACATCACCCACATTGACAATGCAAAGACGCATGGCCAAGACGCTGCCACCTTGACGAAGCAGACACCACAGACCTCAAATTAACAGATGACACCAACTATGCCAACTGTCACACCCTCCATTAAAACTAGCATGGGCAACTGGGGCCTTCATCCAGAGTGTCAGTGCGACTCTGTCCCAAGAGGCAGCGACCATTATCCAGTATAACACTTGATGTAGCGGTGAAAATGTGCCACATTCACAAAATCAAGGTTTCAGGCTGGGACCATTTCCGTGATGCACTTGGGTCTGCACAATGTGAAGGTGTTGAAGAATCGCTAGCAACACGCATCCTTTACAAACTGCAAAGAGAGACATATGAACTAGAGCTTACTGGGGCAACATCCAGCCCTGACAAGCACCTGCTGCAACTTTGGGTTGAGCAAGCCAAGCTGCATACTGCGTATTTAAATTGTGGCTGCATGCAACAAACCCTGATCAGTGTTCTGCACAAGACTGAGCAGGCAAGATGTCATAGTAAGAAACTTGCCATAGACTAGTGGATGGACCACTGCGTGTCATCTGAACGTATAGGTCTCAGTAAGATACGATAAATTCTCGGCTATAACAGGATGAACCAAATACTGTAATACTATTGAAAACACGCTGCTCGATATTCCGTGCACATCTGAGTAATTTGAGGAGCAAGCTGCAGATGCTTTCCCCGACCACCTCTCAGTGAATGAACGTCGCCAGAGTTGCACTACGCACCTTAATGACCACTTGCCAAGGAAGGAATGGAAAGCCTCTTTACGACGACAGAACCTGTTGTTGCTCTCGAACATGCCAACACTTAAAGCGCACATGGCAAAAATGGAGTCATTTTGCAGATGTCGAGGAATCTTGCCGAAACGAGGAAGCAAGCACTATTGCTTGTAATCAATGGAATATTGGAATTCCCCACAGAGTGGAAACACTTGGTCATGATGCCACTACCCAAACCAGGCAAGAAACCCGACACCATAGTCAACCTTTGATCAGTGTCACTCACATTGACAGTGTGCAAACTGACTGAAGGAATGTGCCTTGCAAGGCGGAACCAGCATCTGGGAAAGACAAGACTATTTCCACCTGTGCCAGATTGGTTTCTGGCCTAAGGTTGACACGTGCGACAATAGCCTCTTTCTGCATCACCAATACCAGCCGCTTTGGAAGAAAGATATATGGGTTCTTAGTCACAGTCGAACCAAGAAAAATGTCGAGCAGAGTCTGCAACGAGGAGGTAATGGTGGTATTTCGTGAAGCCTGCCCAGGCATTAGGGTTGCCAGTGTTGCCAAAGCCTCTTATGCAAACAAATGTTTGAAATATGGAGTTACAGTAAACAGCCAAAGAGCTTTTACAAACTACACAGGTGAAAATGCAGGTAAAACCCAGACCACCAGATTTGGTTGCAGGAGTGATTCGCTGATGAGCTAAGAAGGTGAGTTAACAGTTGGTGATAAGGTATACCGAAATGTGCAGTATGTATATGTACTGTTAGGCCGAAACAGATGAATTTTCTCCAAAGCAATATCAAAAACTGATCTTCTTTTTCAGGATGCCACTCATGTGCTTTAGGCAAGTGTGGACAGGGTTATATAAAGCTACATAGGCAAAATGATATAGCTAGATACAGCTATTAAGCGTAATATTCTTTCTGGGCTAAATACGTGCTCCTTGAACTCATTCGAGATCGGCAACTGTAGCACCAAAGTAGTGAACAACTACCAGAACAAAGGCATGTAGTCAGTGGCGTAGCCAGAAATTTCGTTCGGGGGGGGGGGGGGGGGGGCCTTACGTTGCAGCTCGGCATCCTCCTTAAGAGGAAGCTTTAGCTCGGTTGCACCTATCTAAATACATGTAGAAGAGGAATTTTCTTGGCAACCACTGCACCAAATTTGACGAAGTTTGTTGCATTTAAAAGAAAAACTCGGGGGGGGGGGGGGGGGGGTAGTGCTAGCGACTGCTGGTTTCAAATTTTTCATTTAGGTCGTCAATTTTTTATTAAAGATTGGCCAAAATCACAAATTTTCGGTAAACGAAACTATCAAGTTTAAAACTATGTTACTCAACAATGAAAAATGATATCACAATTCTGTGAATTTCATCTAATAGCACATCTACAGTGGACAAAATTGCTATGTTACACATGAGTCTAAAGAAATTTAGCATTATGGAAATACGGCTTTTGCAAAATCGTTGTACACAACGTAACCAATTCACGTAAGATACAAATTTACATACCAAATTTGTCTGCTTTGGCTGTTATAATAGATGCCGTTGACAGAACCGCGATATTTGTTCTTGATGCAGAGCTGTTAGTTTGTAAACGTCGTGCTCCTGTTTTTTTTTTCGAACTTTCAAATTTTTCGTAATATTTTAAACGAAATTCAGGCCCTAAATCGAAATTCCGCTTCCAACAGACACTACAATTTAACTTTCTCTCCCAAATGCAAAAAACTTCATTAAAAGCGATCCAGAGGTTATCTCAGAAAAGCGTTTCTGCGTTTTACATGTATTTGAATAGGCCGCGTCGGAGTCGGGCCCGAGCTAAAGATTCCTGTTAAACAATTTGTCGAGCGATCAAATACATGAATAATAATTGCATTGCCATTACCAAAGATGCTGCAAATGAATTCTTGAACGCTACGCGCCGTAAAAACGAGTAAAATATATCATTCTTCATAAAAGAATATACTCGTATGAGTCAAAAATTGTGCCCAAAATAACTGATATCAATGCTTCCATGTTTTTGTCTATTTAATAAGTAAAGAGAATATCACACGAACTTTAGAATTATATCAGTTCGAAAACAGCAAAGCAGTGCGTGCCGCTGATATGAAAAATGTAGAGGCCATGAAATGAACAAGTTGAGGACAAATATGTTAATGAAACTTTGGTCATTCAAGAACCGTGTTTACATTCATGTACGTATGCAACGGCCAGGGCAAAATATCAATGACGCTGGCATTTGTTCCAATGTATTACGCAGGAGCAGCTATCACCGCTCGTGTATCGTGAGTAATTGCACCGAAATTAAAACTTCTTCCTGGGCGATTTGGTGCATACTTGACATAAATTGTTACAGCGCAAACACATGCAACCACAAAGTATGAAGGACGGGACACAAGCGCTGTGTCCCGTCCTTCATACTTTGTGGTTGCATGTGTTTGCGCTGTAACAATTTTTATGTCAAGTATGCACCGAAATTGTAGTCGCAACAGAGAGCACGTATAAAAAGCAGGAGTTCTGCAAAATATACGAGGGAGAGTCAAATGAAAGTGAGCCAATGCGAATATATGACAAACGGGGTACTTTATTTAAAAGCAGTCTCCATGAGCATTTAGACATTTGTCCCATTGACTAAGGAGTCGCGTGATTCCGGTCTCATAAAATTCCTTGGGTTGCTGCTTCAAAAAGTCTGCAACTGACTCTTTCACGTCATTGTCCGACATGCATGTTGTTCCCTTGAGCTTTTTTTTTTTTTTTTGCGGTTGCCCCAAAATTTGGATGTCGCAAGGCGACAAGTGTGGGCTGTGTGGCGGATGTTGCAGCGTTTGCCACTTGAACGTTGCCAGTTTTGTATTAAATACATCAGCGATGTGGGGACGGGCATTGTCGTGGAACAAGATGAGCCCATTCGTCAATTTTCCACATCATTTCTTTTTTATTGCAACACGCAGCCTTTCCGGCGTTTCAAATTATCGGAAACAATTGATAGTGACACGTGTACTTATCTTTATCGGGCGACCACGTTTCACCGCCTAACAAATGTTATCGCACAGCGACGGACGCGCCTGCATGTATCTGAAGTTTCTGGAAAGTTATCGATGCTTCATCCGCTGTCTGTTGTCGCCGAACCTTGTGTTATCTGATTTCATCGCCTGACGCGAATGGTGTAGAACTTTGTGGAAGGCACGCGGGTCCCAACGATTGGTCTGGAACATTCGACGACTGCTGTATAAAAGCCGACGCGCTTGACCCGCTGATCAGATTTTCGACGATCGCCGACCGTGTTCGCCGCTATCGTTGTGCTATAAGTGTAGCCTTTTTTTGTGGGCACAGGTTCGCCCAATAAAAGTTAGTTTTGTCTTTCACAGTATTGCTACTGTGTTCTTCAACGTCACCACCACGTGACAATAGTATCTCAAGACTTAGCAAGTTCTATCCGTAATGGTTGGTCCCTGACGATCGATAAAAAAAGTCAACAACACCTTTCCGGCGGAAATAATGGTCTTTGCTTTTTTTGGGCGTTTGAATTTGAATGTTTCCACTGTAAGCTTTGCCGTCGTGTTTCAGGCTCGTAGTAGTGGCACCATGGTTCGTCCCCGATCACAACTGCAGACAAGAAGTCGTCACCCTCATTTTGATACCAGATCAGATCAGTCAAGGCAGCGCCGAACTTCTCCGTTTTCTGGCGTTGGTTCAAAATCTTTGGCATCCACTGCACACACAAAAGCCGATGACAGAGATGTTCATGAATTATGGCGTGAACCGAATCGTGACTGATGTTCAGACGCTCTGCCAGTTCATCGATGCTTATCCTCTGTTCTTGTCTCGTCACCTCATCAACTCTTCCAATTTTGTTAAGGGTGATTTCACGATGGCTTTAGTCCCGCCTTGGATCGTCTTTGCAACTTTTACGTCCTCCTTAGAACCGTTTGCTCCAACGCTTCACAGTGGCCAATGAAATGCGATGTTCAACGTACACGGCAGGCATACGGCGATTAATTTCTTTTTACGAAATACCTTCAGCAGTCAAAAACTTCATGGCACCACGCTGTTCAACTTTTGGAGTTTCCAATATGTCACGCAACCATGTTCGACCGAATGTATGAGATCATTACAGTACCTTTATCCTCCCACCTGCGTGTCACTTTTGCAAATGAGATATACGTCTCTTCGACGCACATGCCTCGCAGATAATGAACCGAACTATTATTGCGCGGGGTGGGTAGGCTCACGTTCATTTGACTCGCCCTCGTACATCAGAAATGCGAAGATACAATGGGATATACAAATGCGAAGATAGAACTTCATAAAGGGCAAAAAAGTGTCACTGGAAACAAAGTTCCATTGCACGTATACACAATATCTCCCAACAAGAAATTTAAATATACGTATAAGTCTCCAATAAATGTACGTACGAAAAAGTCACGGTGTATAATGCGTCAAACGAAGCAAATAAACATGTTGCGCAATCACAGATTCACAGAATCTATAGATACCGCCCCCATTCCATCCACTCCCCCCGATGTACCGCGCGCGACGGAAGATGATTAGCTTGTTCTCCGCTTTTCTCCTTTGCGCACACAAGACTGAGTCACCAACGTCGGCTCACCCATTCCAGCCCCCCACCCCCTTCCCGTACGCTTTCACTCGCACATACAGCATGCGGCGCTCGGTAACGATGTTATCGCCCTTGGACTTTATACGAAACATGAGGACGACGGTGACAGTAGGAATGCGCTTGGAGTGTCCATATATTTGCTATCACAATAATATAATAAGAGTATCCAGCATCTGAAGCGCCCCGTGGCCCATTACTTTCCGCAAGGAAGAAGTAACAAAATAGAGCTTTCACCATGCAACAATTCGCTGTGCCGCAACAATGTATTTTTTTCCTTTTGTGGGGCCGGGGTACCAAAATGAAAAAACCCAGAGGAAAATATGTTGGCCACAATTGAATGCCTACTTTGCGCACCTAATGTGGCTACCGAAGGAATATCGAAAAAAAATGTGAAACGCTTGGTCCACAGAGAACCATACGCATACTACTCGGTATCTTACACCAGCGAGCCAAGACTTTCTGGAGAGGTTGCCCTCAAGCAAACACGGTGCAATCCGTTGAGTCCCCACAGAGATGGCAGCGAGCGACCATTGTTTCTTTTTCTCGTCTGCTAGCCAGAAAGCGTCTAAAACTCTGCCAGGCGAAGATCCACTCGGCCAGAGCAAACCGAACACGCACCGAAGTGCGCCGCGCGGTGGTCAGGGCAACACGAGAAAAACGTATACGTTCTGGCTGGCTGTGGCAGCCCACGGGCTTTAGGGTAGCAAGACCAAAAAAATTGAAGGCTCTCAATGTGTCCTCGCGAATAAAAGTCAAAGTAGGAAAAATAAATAAGAATGTAGTTACCTTGGCTGGCTTTAGTGTCTTAACATGGATGCTTTGGCATAGGTAAAAAAAAGAATGATATTTTTTTATGTGACATGATGGCACAAATGAACCACCACAACGCTTTGTTTCATCGGACTTCGCTGCATGCTTTGTGAACTTGTCTAATAGTGTGTTGATTTGGCCTGTTCCGTTGTATGTTCCAATGCAAGACTTTAGAAAAGTCAATGCACCTTTGGCGTCAAATGTTTATAACAGCATTAGACCCACAAAGTTCCGCAATTTAAAAGCTAAAGCACTACTTTGGAAATGTCAGTGCACCTTTCACATCAAAAGTTTATGGTATTTATACCCATAAAGTTTCGGAATTGATATCCATGCGCTCCGTAGATTCCGCGGCTTCCGCGAGATGCTGCGGTGAGCCCATTTCTCATCAAAACGCCATTGAAACTTTGTGCTCGGATGGGGCTGCTTGCGTTATGCGACTCCCGGTGCATGGGCGTTGCCACGAAATCCAGCCCGAGTTTGCAACTTTTGCGGTGAAATGTCTTTTCGAGCATGAAAAAGACCTTCTAGACAAAATCCAGAATGATTTCCGGCGCCGGGGGTTGCTTTGGTCGGCGGTGCATTGACAGCACGAAAAAATTTCGGGGGGGGTGGAGTGGAGCTGAAAGCCCATAAGCCCCTCCCCCCCCCCCCCCCCTGGCTACGCCCCTGCATGTAGTGTGCCCATGTCAATTCTTGTGCTTATGCCAGTCTTATTTTTTACAGCAATAGCTGCTATGGGCTAACTCCCCTGGTTGTTCTGATGCCTACTGGTGTTGTCACTGGAATTCCCAAATTTCTTGCTAGAATATTGCAAATACAGTTCTCATTGTGCTGCGAGGATTCAAACATATGATCAAAAGATTGGCAGTCCACAATTCTATATTTCAGCCACTCTGCTGAAGGTACAGTAGTGGTGAATACTGATCATGGAGAGCGCAATCAAGCCAACAGGTGCCATGATTGGCTAACACCTTCTCAATGTCTGTGTACTGTATACAGTGAATTCTCACTTGAGTGAACTTCAAGGGACCGAAGGAAATAGTTCACTTAACTGAAAGTTCACTAAACTGAATATTCACCAGACCAACATAAGACATGGCATACAGAGTCACAAGTTAGAAGTGCAATTCATGGAGCAAAAGACATGGCATGCATAGTGTTAGAAATGTGTGAAATGGAATTTGTACACGGTCGTCCACTCTTAGTCAGAATGCCGCTCCATGCTGCCGGCGCTCCGCGGGGCGCCTCTGTCGGGCGCCGGAGAAACTATTGCGCAGGTGCATTGAGAGCCGCAGGCGGGGCTTCGCGCGTCGTCTGCTACAGTGCGCCCTGTACTGCGTTGAAGTGGGCTTCAAATTTGCACTGCCTCCGCAGAACGCCGATCGGAGAAACGTTTCTGAATAAACAAAAGACTGCTGAGAAGCCTATCAGCTGCTTTTATTCCGTTGCAGCAACCGTAGCAAAGTTTCCTACGTGCCTGGTGAAGTTGAAACACACAAATAAGCATACCGGGGAGAAAATGCGCGCCGCGTAATATCGAAGCTTTATACTACTGCTGCAGCACTACGATCCGCCAATATTTTTAATTTTTGGCGTCTTGCTGAGTAGCTGGTAATAAGTGTTAGCAGACGACTGCTGTTGTCTGCTGAAATCTCGGCGTAACGAAAATTAATCGGAGCGGAATAGTAATAGTGGAGGTGGAGCTACATTTTCAGTCTCGTATTTTACCTTTACACAGATAGAGGTAGACGGCCAGGTAGACTCATCAGCGTTTGAAAACAATCCCTAAGGTTTACTAGGCCCTCAGTATTGTCCACATTCTCCACATACCCAATTCAATATGTCCTGCTTCAATACGCCAGCCACATACTTTGAACTTAGGGGGAACACAGTACGGCATATTTTCCTGCGGCCACCTGTGAACTGTAAAATTCGTTGGAGGCACATAGATGTTTATTAACTGCGGGAAGGCGAAAGCCGTTTGCGACTCATTCCACTGAGTTGAATTTGCCGCGCTTGAATTCATTTCGTGACAGATGAGAAGAGTAGCTGGCGCAAGCGTGGCAGAGGGATCATGTGACACCACGACCCGCTGCACCGTGATGTCACGTGGTATTAAGGTCACGTGACCTAAAATGTAACGGGCGGACGCTAGTAGGAACAATTAAACGCTATTGCCTTAATAAATATCCTCTCAGCAACTACTTAAAGCCATGCAAAGCTGAAGACTGAGGTCCTGGTAAACCTTAGGGATTGTTTTCATACGCTGATAAGTCTACCTGGCCGTCTACCTCTATCTGTGGGAAGGTAAAATAGGAGACTGAAAATGTAGCTCCACCTCCACTATTACTATTCCGCTCCGATAAATTTTCGTTGCGCCAAGATTTCAGCAGATAACAGCAGTCGTCTGCTAACACTTATTACCAGCTACTCAGCAAGACGCCAAAAATTAAAAATATTGGCGGATCGTAGTGCTGCAGCAGTAGTATAAAGCTTCGAATATTACGCGGCGCGCATTTTCTCCCCGGTATGCTTATTTGTGTGTTTCAACTTCACCAGGCACGTAGGAAACTTTGCTACGGTTGCTGCAACGGGATAAAAGCAGCTGATAGGCTTCTCAGCAGTCTTTTGTTTATTCAGAAACGTTTCTCCGATCGGCGTTCTGCGGAGGCAGTGCAAATTTGAAGCCCACTTCAACGCAGTACAGGGCGCGCTGTAGCAGACGACGCGCGAAGCCCCGCCTGCGGCTCTCACTGCACCTGCGCAATAGTTTCTCCGGCGCCCGACAGAGGCGCCCCGCGGAGCGCCGGCAGCACGGAGCGGCATTCTGACTATAGTGAACTAGAATACTTTCTAGAATATATTCTAGTTCACTATAATTCTGACTATAAGAGTGGACGACCGTGTACATATCAACAAGTACAAGGTTCATAACAGTTATAATGCTGCCTTTCTCAGTTAGAAAAAAATCTGTAATCTTCTACACTTGTACTTTTAAAGCACAGGAAGTAACAAAACTGTCCAAAAAGTCAATTGTTGTTGTTACTTAAAACTGGAAGGTTGAACGGAGGCGATGAAAAACACACCACGTGGGTCGTTTGTGTGCTCACGCGGAACCGACGAGACTGGAAAGAAAGAGACGGGACGACCACGCCACGACAAGCCAGTCATAAAAAAACACACACCACGTGGTTTGGGATGTGACAGATCGCCGTTTTGCTCTGGCGGCGTTGTAAGCGCCAGCGATGTTACTTTGTTTATGGCCTCCGAGATGACATGCTTGCTCATTTTGTACGGGCAATCTCGGAGACTATGCCACGTTGCCGTTCGTTCTCCGCGCCGCCGTTTTGCCCTAGGGGCGCTGTAGCGCCAGGGACGTTACATTGCCGCTGGATCGGACGAGAACCGGCGTATTCAGCGTGGTATGGCCGATGGCTGGAGCGGCGGTTTGATGAGGGCGGGCATCGGTCGCACCTGCAGTGCAGGACGCAAAACTTCGTTGAACTGATCGTAAAAATAGGCCTTGGTCCTCTAAGCGAGTTTGTTAAACTGAAATATTCACTCTTCCGAAATTCGTTTAAGTGAAACAATTGTGCATAGAATCTATAAGAAAACTGCCGGGGATTTTTAAAAAGTTTGTTATTCTGAAATATTCGATAAACCGACGTTCGTACAACTGAGAGTTTACTGTATAGAGCTGGCGTCCATGCCTTGAAGTTCTGACACATCACCTTCCCACTTGTGAAGGCAGTCCTATGTTAATTTTCCTTCTTACATGTAATGACAGTGATTGGTGCATCTGCTTCATTAATCTTCTAGTGCTTGGCGTCTCAGATTTACTGGATGGGGCTGTTGGTGTCTCGTTTTCCTCAAGCACAGTGCGAGACCTAGCGATGGGTAGCCCAAATATAGATTTGAGAAAACTAAAACAAATTAAGCTGTAAGAAGCTAAAGGGTTGTTTTGGGGGAGACCAGTGGCCAAGTCCAGATATGAAAGGAAGAAAAGTCGAGTCTTTCCACTTCAACACTGGGAGGCACAACTCCCACAAATAAATACGACTCATACTTATTTTACTTCTCTAAAGGAGATTGCTGACTTCCATTGGCAAATATTCCCTTCAACAAACACTGCATGGAGCAACCTTTTTGCACATATTTCACCAGCTACTGCATCATTGTTTTGCGTTACGAGTGAAACTGCAATTTTCTTTATGCCACAACTTGGCCAATTTTGTGTTTTGCAGTAGGATGTTAGCTGTGCTATTAAGGCGTTTAAATACTCGTGAATAGTAGTAGAGAAAAAAACATTCTGAGTGGTTGGAAGGCATAATTTCTTGGAAAAATGGCCGCCAGAGGAGCAGCGTGAACTCGAGCGGCTTTAGAGACTAGGAAAACTGCCTTAAAATATTTAGACTTGAGGGGAAGCTTCGTTAACAAACTATAACACGGCAATCAGCACTCGAATATAATTATAACCCTAATAATAATTGTAAATATTCATCTCATCTATAGGATCTAAAGCGCGCGCTGTTTCTTGCCTCTGCGTGTAGTAGTTAAGAGAGCCAGTTTAAGGGCGGAGAAGAGGGAAGGAAAAGAAAGCAAACTTGCAGCGCCGTGGTTTTAAGGCGCAACCGTGGTAGAGAAACGGAAAGGCGATATAAGCATGCGTGGCCATGATACGCACACGACAAACTGCCTTACAATATTTAGACTTGAGGGGTAGTTTCGTTATCAAACTATAACACGGCAATCAGCACTCGAATATAATTATAACCCTAATAATAATTGTAAATATTCATCTCATCTATAGGATCTAAAGCGCGCGCTGTTTCTTGCCTCTGCGTGTAGTAGTTAAGAGAGCCAGTTTAAGGGCGGAGAAGAGGGAAGGAAAAGAAAGCAAACTTGCAGCGCCGTGGTTTTAAGGCGCAACCGTGGTAGAGAAACGGAAAGGCGATGTAAGCATGCGTGGCCATGATACGCACACGACAAACTGCCTTACAATATTTAGACTTGAGGGGTAGTTTCGTTATCAAACTATAACACGGCAATCAGCACTCGAATATAATTATAACCCTAATAATAATTGTAAATATTCATCTCATCTATAGGATCTAAAGCGCGCGCTGTTTCTTGCCTCTGCGTGTAGTAGTTAAGAGAGCCAGTTTAAGGGCGGAGAAGAGGGAAGGAAAAGAAAGCAAACTTGCAGCGCCGTGGTTTTAAGGCGCAACCGTGGTAGAGAAACGGAAAGGCGATATAAGCATGCGTGGCCATGATACGCACACGACAAACTGCCTTACAATATTTAGACTTGAGGGGAAGCTTCGTTAACAAACTATAACACGGCAATCAGCACTCGAATATAATTATAACCCTAATAATAATTGTAAATATTCATCTCATCTATAGGATCTAAAGCGCGCGCTGTTTCTTGCCTCTGCGTGTAGTAGTTAAGAGAGCCAGTTTAAGGGCGTAGAAGAGGGAAGGAAAAGAAAGCAAACTTGCAGCGCCGTGGTTTTAAGGCGCAACCATCTTTTACAGCATGTCAAGTATGTGGTGCCATAGAGTGCTCTTGGATGGAGTGTTGCCCTTTCATTCTGTACGCTATGTCTGCTTTCTGTGTATCATTTTGCTAAGTTTTACCTCTGTCACCCAAGCTTGAAAGTTTGCTGCCCACTGCTGGTGGCATACTCGCACGATTTTTTTTTTTTTCAGTAAAGGGAAGTTTGTCACTTATCCTGTGCACTGGTTATCTTTGTCTTTTTGAATCACAATTTGTTGCCTATTTTGCTCTTTTGTTGCATTTCAGATTAGGAATGGTTATCATAGTTGACATCATTTAACCATATTGCACACAAGATGGATATGTACTTGCATTATATTGCCACCATAAATATAATAAATAGACGTTAATAATTCACAAATAGTGCCTTTGCATGATGGCGCCGCCATGAATTGTGGCTATAAGGCACCAGCGCTGCAGGTAGCACTGCTTGTGCAGAAAAATGTTCAACTCTACAAACTGGGCCTCTTCGATTTTCGGAGTTCTGGCAGCCCGCTGGCAGCCAGCTAGTTCCGGTTCCGACAGGAAGTCACATGGGCTGGGATCCCAAGACAACCTGAACCTGCCCGAAGTTTGGAAAATCGAACGCCGGTACAGCTGGCCAAATGTAAACATGCTACCAGCATGGCAGCGCCCGTCGAGGCCGGCGCGCGCTCGGCGTAGTCGGCCCATTTATACGTTGCCAGCTTGAAAATATATTGTTGCATTCAGGGATACGATCACTTTCGCGCGACTCGGCGCAAGACGTGTACTCGGCCAACCTCGCTTGCACAGCGCAACAGATGGCCTCCGACGCGGCGGATGACAAGACTCGAAATCGTGATTGTATACTCGAAAGCGATAGCTGGAGGATCCCTGCTCGCAGAGATCACGTCGACCACCGGCGACATTGATGAGTTGGCGTTGTGTCATCACAAGACATGAAAAAACAGGTTATCGGGTACGTCTAGCTCATACGCATAAAATTTCGCGCCGACCTGCTTGGGCTTCGATTTCATAAAGTTTGTTGTGGCTGATGGTGCTTCTCACTTAAGGAGCTGGGGCCGCGGCTGGCGCATGAAAGTGCACGTCGCCTGTGACGAGCGAAACGTTTCACACGGAAAACAACATTGGTCGCAATCATGAGCGCAATAAGCCAATGTACGCGTGTCTAAATGTACCGAGTGCAATCAGTGTATTCTTAGATCAACGGCCTGCAGTTCGAACACATATCGGTTTTGAGCTGACACCCAAGCATACGACTGAGAGACGGAGCGAACACGGGCCAGCTGCAAAGCCTTCGCTAACTGTAGAAAAGGAGATATCTCCGCATACATACGCGAGATATGCGAAAAGGAACGACACCAGAGAAAGACGAACCCAAAATGCACGGCAATGTGTAAATGAGCGTCTACAACTTGCGTGGAACACGATGCAGATAACATGCACGCATGAGAGCGCGACGCGCTGTTCACCGCCGCGAAGAAGCAATCAGCTGGGGACACGCACACAAAAGCTTCAAACGGTTCACCACGGCTCGTATCACACCGCTTCGCGATGCGGAACGGTGCGTTAGCACCTAGAAAGATAACGCTAGAAGTAAGGAAATCCGAAGATGACCGCAGACTGTTGCTGAGCGAGGTAAATTTAAGTCCTCAAGCACCCGCGTTATGGTGGCTAGAAAGGCACCATACCCGCATTGCAATCCGTGAAGTCCCCGTAAAGATGGCGGCGCGCGCCCATCGCCTCTTTTAGTCGTCTGCTATCCAGAGAACTTCCAGAGAGCAGCCAGACCAAAATCGTCCTGGCAGGTTCTGGCAGCCCGCGGGTAGCCAGAACCGTCCAGCGCGAGCAAAACGAACGCCCGGCGGAAGTGCGTAGCGCGGTGGGCGGAGCAACCCGAGAAAAACGAAGACGCTCTGGCTGGCTCTAGCAGCCCGCGGGTAGCCAGAAGTGGAAAATCGAAGAAGCCCACTGCTTTCAAACAACGTTGTTCTTATCTGCATTTGTATAGCTCCAGTTCTTGTCAACAACACACATTTTGTGGAAGAGTAGCTTGCACCTGCAATTGGGGCCAATGAATAGCTAAATTTCTACTCGTTTTCACGTTATCAGCACGTTAGTAAAGGCAGTCTTTTTTATAGTGACCTGTTTGCCTAGTGTAGAAGTTGCTGCGGGGTGTCAGGATCTTGTACATATCTTCAGCTTTGCAAGGGACACAGCATCTGGCACATAGTTTGTCACAGGCCGTGTCTTCGGGGCAGCTCGAGTTGACCCACTTGCAAAGGGAGAACCAAGCTTGTTGGATATGAAGCAAACCACCTGTACACTCAGTTTCCTTCTTCATTTTGTGTGGCATGTGCTTATAGCGACCCTTGTTTTATGCACTTCTTGACCAGCAGCAGTCTATTGCTTTTGAAACACTCAGGATAGCTTCCAGCAAGCTGGACAGGAATAACACTGAAAAACCAGCAGATGTTAATCATTGCACTTATCATGCAAAGCTTCGTACAGTATGATGAGGGCATAAATAAATGAGGGTGTTCCTCAAGGCCTTGTAGCACATGTCCTGAGTTTGGAGCAACATGATGTACAGCACTTTTTTGATCGCATGCTATAGGTTCAGCAGGTGTGGCCATGGTTGAAGTGCAGCGCAGGGTCAAGAAAACATATCTATGAGCAGCACCCTGGTAAAGGAGAGGCTGGGAAAACTAGTGGGAAGCCTGTTGAACATCTGGTTGACCCTGTTGCTGGCTTCATCAGGCAAAGTGTGAAATAAAAGATGGAAGTCATCAACACATCAGAAGCTTTTTACATATATACACTGTGCTAAGGTTCTCAGGCAGGTCTGTGTCGTAACACGTCAAGTTAGTCATGCACAACCAACTACATATGCCTTCTGTTCGGACAAAGAACTGCTCATTGTAACTGACGAGGATGGAGTGGGCAAAAAACAAAAACAGCAGGTCCATTAATCTGATTTCACTGGTATCAGCAGTGTTTTGTAAGTGTGCATCGCCATACTCCCCAGTGCCTTCTTGGGTGACATCAGCAAGGACCAGCCTGAGGCAAGGGGTAATAGACGTATTTACAAGCTAAAAATGCATGCCTGCATGGAGAGCACATTGTGTCCAAAAAGTAGGCACTTCACAGGGGCAATGGAGAAGGAACAGATGATTGACAGTGGGCAAAGACAGGCTTCTCTGCTACTAAACATCCAACACTGTTGCCATGTAACACCTCTGAAACAATCCCTCTCAGAGAGGAAAATCATCCTTGTGCATCCATAAAGCGGGCAGACAGGCAAAGCCCCTTCAGCAATGCTGTCAGCTTTGAGAAGCCCACCTTGCACATCCTGATTGCTTCCTTCTTAGATTTGCTGGGTGCAAGCATTCTACTCTCCAAAAGTTGTCATTGAGAGTACTGTTGGTATGGTGGCAATATAGTTCAGAAGCAATTGCAACGAACCTCTTCCCAGTTGGTCTGTAGGCTAATGGTGCTCATGGAACTACACCATGAGACAAGAAAGGTGACTGGTCGCCTCTGAGTCCTTGTTCTTTTATCACATTGTTCTGTTAGTAATAACCATGAGGCCTCAAAATCAACAAGCTCAACTTCGGCACTTGCGTGGCTACTGTGGAGGATCCATAATAAAAAGCACAAAAACAGAAAACTCAAGGGAAAGGAGAAAGCACCATTTAACACTTAGTATTGGTGCAGCGCACCCCTTTTTTTCATTTTGTCTGGTCGTGCTGCATTTTTTTACTATAGATAGGCATGAACTTATGCAGTGCACAGCTTACTGCAGAGAGCACAGGTGATGTTCCCAAGCTCAATCAATGTCTGATATTTATATACATCATGTGCTGGCTCAAAGAGGCTTCAAACACTTTAATGAAAGCTTCTAGTAGAAAAGGTGCCTGGAAGAAAAAAAAAACGCTCTGCTGCAACTGTCTTAGTAAAATCTTGTCCCCTTAATAAATATTGTGCTTCCATATCAACTTCAGCCCTCCAGTTTAGACTAAAGTACCAGTGCACTTATGAACAACGAATCAATTCTCAAAGATTATGTGCAGTCCAGCCAAAAGTATGGGCATGAGTACGGATTGTGCTCCTGCACTGAAGGTGAATAATGCGTTTCCATAATTGTGAATGTGTTTTAGTAAGCTTCCCTGCAATATGCATTTGTTATGTACGAAGAATTGTCAATGAAGCTTACCACGAGCACCAATGCACTTGCAAATTATATCACAATTGAAAATAATGAGCACAGTGTAAACCTATGTGCACTTTCACTTTTAGTATGCTTTACTGCACGATGCTTATTTCCACCCCTGTAGTGTGGTGTAGCAAGCCACAAAATAAACGTTGCATAATTGGGCTTTTTAAGATTACCTTTCTCGCAATACACTGATGTTTTGCAGTGAAACCTAATAATTGTACTGCGGTGAAGCATACTAAAAGTAGAAAGGGGCCACTGTCACTGGACATATTAAGAGTTCTTTAATTATACACACGCGCACCCGCCGCCTCTCAGGTCGCCTAAGTGAACATACTATGCTGGGTGATAGCGGCCCCCTCCCACTTTTAGTATGCTTCACCGCGTAACTAAAATGTACTGCGGCGAAGAAGCAGTGAATAAACAAGTGGTTTTTTACATAAATACTTCGTTTAGCGCAAAACAACGGACACAAGAAAAGGCGACAGGACAAGGCGCTACTCTCAACTGACATTATTTTATTGCATCACTCCTTTACAGACAGCAGAAACTAGAGGAACATGCGAAGTGAGCACCGTATGCAGGAACCACCAACATCTGATCACAAGAGCGCACTCATGCGACAGCATCTAAAAAATCATATTCAGCACTGTACAAGTTTAAAGAAGGCACACTAGTGCACTGTGACCCTAATGACTGTATGAAGAATGCTTCCGATAACTCTCGGGCGGTCGTATCGCGGCTCTTTTTCAAAATCGTTGTATCACGAAACACGGGTTTGCATTTGCATATCTTACAATGTTGAGCCAAATGGGAACCTGTGCCTATTGGTATGGATCGCTCATGCTCTCTAAGGCGCTCGTTAACACAGTGGCCTGACTGCCCTACATACACTTTGCCACATGACAACGGAATCTTATAAACCACACCAACACTGCAATCTACAAACTTCGCGTGGTTCTTTTCACAATCTGGTTTTTTATTTGTTTTAGAAATATGGCTGCACAACAATGACAGTTTCTGAGGAGCAGAAAACACTATCGGAATTTGGTATCTAGTGGCGACATTCTTTAGATTGTGAGCCACTCTATGGCAATACGGCACAACTTCAGGCCTCTTTTGTGTACTACAATTATTTTTGTGCCGCTTCCCTTTCAGTTTCTGAAGCAATACCTCTGAGCCTGACGTCACCACCACACTTGGGTATCCCGCAGCCTGTAGCCTATTTAACTGTGCATTGAAGCTCTGGTTCGCAGAGTGATGGCAAGATTTCATTAGCGAAGATTCAAGACACATCAGAGCAATGGCACGTTTCACGATCTTTGAGTGCGCAGACGCGTAAGGCAAAAGTTCCTTGCGTGCACGTGGAGAGTACATCCAACAGGTGTGACCTGCGTGTAAGTGTAGCTGCAAATCTAAAAACTGGAGTTTACCGTCCCTAGATAGCTCATGTGTGAAAGTTAAACCTTTGCCATTGTCATTGAACAGAGTTAAAATGTCAGCTACCGTAACGGAGCATTCGTTGTTAGTCCGTTTTATCACAACAAGAAAATCGTCAACATATCTAAAAATTTGAACTGAGTCATTGTTTAAAGAACTCTCAAGAGCGCGGTCGACAGACGATAAAAATATATTACAAAGAGCAGGCGCCACACAAGAACCAATACACACACCATTTTTCTGAATAAAAAGCTTATTGTCGAACCAGATAAAAGTTGCACTTAAATAAAATTCAAGAAGGGACATAAATCTTTCCGAGGACAACCCGGTCGCATTGCGAAAAGCTACCTCGCCACTTTCTTCGATGCACATCATCACACTGCGAAACAGCTCATTGTGTGGTATTGAATAATAAAGATCTTCAACGTCAACAGAAAAAATGTCGGCTACTGAAAGGTTGTCTTCCAGAAAGGAAACAACATCGAAAGAATTCTTTATGCCGTAAGGATCGTCAATAGTTAAATGCTTCAACTGTTTTTGCAAAAAGTGGCTAACCAAAACCTGCCAACAGTTGTTGTCACTCACTATTGTACGGAAATGCACATCTCATTTATGCGTTTTTGCAGTGAAAAAAACATCTAGAGCGAGCCCCTTACATTGTTTTACATCTTTCACAATCTTGGTGAGGCCTATATTTTCCAACAAAGAAATGGCTTTGCGCTTTACCTTCTGAGCTTTTTCGTTTGCCAGAATGAAGTTCTTGTCGACAGCCTGAATGGCTTTTTTGTTGAAGACAGCAGACGGAGCTATCATGAAACCGCCCTCTTTGTCACTCAGTAACAACCGAAGTTCATTGTCTCTAAAGAATGATACTGCTCTCTTGATCACAGCTGTCAAAGGTGGTGCGTTCCTGGTGACGGTCCTACGAAGACAATCCACTCCATCAAGAAGGCATCGCTCCTGATCCTCTGGTCCTGCTTTCCTTGCGATGCGCCTGTTCAAGGCCAGTAGCTCATGTGCAGGAATTCTTGGTTCCGTGCTATACTTCAGCCCAACGAGCGCCTTAGAGAGCATGAGCGATCCATACCAATAGGCACAGGTTCCCATTTGGCTCAACATTGTAAGATATGCAAATGCAAACCCATGTTTCGTGATACAACGATTTTGAAAAAGAGCCGCGATACGACCGCCCGAGAGTTATCGGAAGCATTCTTCATACAGTCATTAGGGTCACAGTGCATTAGTGTGCCTTCTTTAAACTTGTACAGTGCTGAATATGATTTTTTAGATGCTGTCGCATGAGTGCGCTCTTGTGATCGGATGTTGGTGGTTCCTGCATACGGTGCTCACTTCGCATGTTCCTCTAGTTTCTGCTGTCTATAAAGGAGTGACGCAATAAAATGATGTCAGTTGAGAGTAGCACCTTGTCCTGTCGCCTTTTCTTGTGTCCGTTGTTTTGCGCTAAACGAAGTATTTATGGATCCGCACCAACTAGCCCGCCAACACATTGTGCTGAACTATGGTTTTTTACAACAGTACAGAAATAAACGCGCACCATGCATCAGTCTGGAGTCTGGTCTAGAGTCTGGTCACACAGGCTGTGTAGCCCACTTATTAGCCGTAAAGGGTATTATTAGTAATTCAAAATTTCAGGCACACAGAAGTATGTTCATATGTTTACGTTCGTACTCCTCGCGTAATAAGACTGCCAGAACTTCCACAATAGAAAGTAATTTACAACACAAAAACGCAAAGAACACAGACATATGCCTCGTTTTCCACTCGGTCGTCATGCAAATGACATATAGCACGGAAAAACGTGAACATGCTGTGTGTTAGCATCGTAAACTTCATACTAGGCAAGGAGCACACCACAATCCCAGGGCAGCCGCTAATGAGACCAAAACGGAAGCACATATCAGTGAACGCACCAATGGAGCACCTAAGTCACTCTGCTCCTCCACCACCCCCGCTGCACGGCTGCACCACTCGTTTCATGCACAGCACACGAAACACACATTCTGCGCTGAACAGTGGGCGGTCGACGCAGTCGCATTTGCATGACTTGTAGCGAGCAGCACATCCCTCGATGTTCGTTAAGCAAAGTCGGACACGGCGACGCCACATCGCGGTTCGCAGAACTTCGCTGCCACTTCGCCATTTCAATTGTCACCACGGCCGAGTTCTCAAGGAAGCACGGGTCACACAACGCAGATTCTGTACTGCCAGAGCTACCGAGGCTACCTACAACCAACACACAAGCAAGGCAACCACAATCACATGAGCAATGTTGAACAACGCGCGGTCCAGACTACGATCACGCCGAGGACGAACACGCCACGGCGTCTCTCGGCGCCACTATCGCGCCTTCAAAAATCCCTAAACGATCCTGTCCCTAGGCACCTAGGATGAGGTCACGTGAAGGATTTCTGTACGGAATTTAGACGCACGCGAGTTGCGTCAGTGGCGTAGCCTCCTATCACTGGCTTCCTATATAACTTCTGTGCATGCCAGATCGTCGGCGAATGTATGGGAGCCAGAATGGGGAGCTGTGAAACTCTGAAATGGACGTTGTTTGGTGGCACTTACTACCATCCTTTCGGAAGATTACTCACATTATATATATATATCCACCTATAGTCACTTATCCACTCATCCATCTAGGTTTGCAAATGGAGATAGCCCGCGTAATGTCATAGAGTGACCAGTGACTGCTTTACGGCACCTGCTTGTACGAGTAACTGCGGTGTTTTCGGCTACAAGAATGAAGGCGACAAGCAGGGTTCGTGAGCGGACAGCCTTCCAAAAGGAGGTCCCCATTCTTACTGCTTAAAATTTGTGTTGCAGGGTTTGAAACGAAAAGCGCTGAGCGAAGTGCAGCCTACAGCAGCTAATCGAAAAGGGATTTCAGTAGCCAATGGCATGATGTGCATCAGTCGTCTGAAAGTAAGTAGGACGTGCACATTCTTGAATTCGTTTTGCAGTGATGTCACATGCGCTTCTTCTGAACCAGAATCCTGCAGACCCCGAGAATCTTCCAACTAGCGGAAAAGTCCATGTTCCACCGGAATCGTGCGACGCCTACGATTTGATGGCCAATGGTACTTCCAACATTTATGCAGCCTCGTGTGTGGGCTTTTATTTACATAGGTTAAGAGTTAGACCCAATTCCGTTAATGTTTTGTTTTCGCTTACGTACTGTCGGACTTAGTGTGTCCCGTTTGTGAGGGACTCACTGCCGTTCCTCCTGCAGAACGCGTGCCGGCCCAATACTGGAAGGAACTTGCCGAACAAAGGCGCATCGCACTCGAGAAGGCCCTCAAAGAGAACGAGCAGGTAACACGCTTGCCGCCACTTTGCCACGTAAGCCAAACATTCCGTGTACTCGCAGCTTCACGAGAAGTTGGAGCTCCTGACTGCCGAAAACAGACACCTACAGACCATCGCCGACCAGGCACTTCCCTTGGCCGAGCTCTTAAAGGCGAGTTGCATCACGTGGTTTCTTCGTTTACGTGAAGTACGGTTGCTGTAAGCTAGAATCCGCTTGAATGTAGCATAGTCCAACAAATGACTTCTGTTTGTGTGTGTGTCAAAAAGGGAGCTTTGAAGTTGAATGAGAGCTTCTCTCTACATTGCACCCGAAACCACAGCCACCTGACTTAGCCATTGCTCTGCCAGCTGTGTGATATCTAGCACAGTACTCGTTGACATTTTACAAATGTTCTTGCAACGTCACTTTGCTGAACTGCTCTATTGTTCTGAGGTTTTGTGATTTGTTCACAAACAATTTCCATCTGAAGATCATGAGACAGAAGGCAGTTATTATGCAAGCGCCTAATGTAGTCTAGCAAGAAGTTAGCACTTTCCATTGAAGCCCTGTGGGTCTGCCACCTTGAAGAAAATGGGGCCATAGTTTTATTTGTCTCCTACATCAAGTCACCAAATATTGCTGAGTCACTCTGCTCATCTGCTTCATGACAAGGCATGCAGCATCGTGTGCATGGAGAGTGCACCACTCTTTCAAGTGAGCATGCACACTCCTGTAGCTACACCACAAGATGATAAGATTGCCATCTACAAGGCTGGTGTGAACCACAGTGCTACTGTGGAACCTCGCAACAGTCTCGGGGAAACATTGCATGTGGGAAATATTGGACAAAATGGCACACGGTTTCTGGCAATTCTTGTAGGTTGTGCAACATGCTCCTTGGTTGAGACTGGAACAAACAGTGCTTTGATGGGACGAAGTGAGGACGACAGACAAGGTACCGATCTGTGTCTTGTCTGTCATCCTCACTTCATCCCGTCCAACTGCTGTTTGTTCCCATCCTAATGATGTACCAACCAGCCCAGACCAGCACATTCCTCCTGTATTGAGATTGTAAATGCATGAGCTTTGCATAAGTAAGCCAGGGGGTACTTACTAGCATGACGTGGAAACAAAGGTTAAGAAAGAGCGTTAAACTTTAGCTGTTTATTTGCAGAGTGAAGTCGCAGCAATGCAACACCTACCTGCACATGGGTGCAGCAATCGCGTTAAAAAGCCACGGCATTTTGTCAAGCAGTTGAAACTCATTTCTGAAGAGACAAACAGACTTACCACAAATGCAGTTCATGCCTCTTTTTCTTAATATGGAAAGGCTCCAACATTTCTTATGCCAGCGTGTCACTACTTTTGCTCAGTATTCTTATCTCGCAAAGCTGCGGCCCACACTTGCACGCAATGCAGTGTGCAGGTAAGTGTGCATTGCCATTGCTCTTTAATGATACTTATGCTCCCATTCTTGATTGTTGATGCAGCATCCACTTCTACCTACATAGGTCTTACACGATGGCGAAATTTCATATACAATGCCAGTCACACGTTTTATGCAAGGTCTGGTGCGTTTGTTTCGAGCTGCCTGTCAACACCGCTGATGCATGGACATAGCCCAGCTAACCAATTCTCTTTCTTTTCTATATTAATGACATTGTAAAAATATATGAGGATTTTAGATATGTTATTTATGCCGATGATTGCTCGGTGCTCGTTAAGGGAAGAAACATTGATACTGTAAGACAAAAGGGAAGTGCATTCTGTCACAACTTACTGATTTGGTGCCAGAACAATAGGCTCATTCTTAATGAGTCAAAAACTAAGTTGTGTGTTGTTTCGCACCCCAGGTACCTTAGAAAATATAGATGACCATATTGCTCTCAGGCCATTCAAAATTAAAATAGAAAAGTTTGTTAAAATTCTAGGTGTCATTTTTTCAGAAAACATGTCTTGGAATGAACATGTGAAAACTTTATTACCAAAATTAAGTAGAGCCGCCAGTGTATTAAGCCAGAACCGTCGTACTTTTCCAGTCAGCATTAAAAAGATGTTATATTTTGCACTCTTTAACTCTCACTTACATTACTGCATGCTAATATGGGGAAACACGACAGCATTGAACTTGCAGACACTCTTCCTTATTCAGAAAAAAGCACTTAGATCAATAGAAAATTCCTCGTTCTTAGAACACACAGAACCACTCTTTCACAAACATAAAATTCTAAAAATCCACAATGTATACAAATACAAGTTATTAAGAACCTATAAAAACGCCACATTAGGTAGGGCGGAACTATTCCAAGAATTATCAAATCTCAGGAAAAGTACAATTTCCTACCCATTCCGATATCAACCGTCATACTACGTTCCCTCCTCGCGCACCCATTATGGGAAAGAAAAACTTGACTACGCCCTGGCAACTACACTAAATGAGCTAGACCGGAAAGGTGTGAACGTTCTGGCCCTTACTAACAAAACCTTATTTGACCTGTTTGTTTGACTGTATTGAAACTGCTTATGCTTCTAATTGTTCTTGTAACTGTCATTTGTGATCGGACTGCCTGATCGTTTATTTGCTGATGTGTTTATATAACTGAATCAAGATAATAAATCGTCGTGTCACTGCTGTTGTACGGGTGGCTAGAGCTTAGTCAAGCTGCACAGATGCAGCTTTTTTCTCTGGCCCCTATTTTCGCAGTAACAATGTATTGTATGCGGCGAAAATAAAACTTGATTGATTGATTGATTGATTGATTGATTGATTGATTGATTGATTGATTGATTGATTGATTGATTGATTGAACTTGCGTGGCACTGAGAAAACAACTGGCTATTTGCACTTTGTACCTATTTACAGCTTTTTTAAGGTTGTGGGATAACTTGTGGACCTACAACACCACAGAAGGCTTACATCCTTGGACAGAGCTCATCACTTTTTGCTTGGTGCCCTTTAACTTTTAGAGGAGGGTATCTGAGACCGCTTCTGTAACAGAGCGTAAGTGGCCTGCTGAAATTAGCCTCGCCACTTGATTATTGAAACTAGCCTGCATGGCGTGAGGACGCGACATCATAAGCGCAGATTCAAGGCAGTTGGTGGCTATTCCTCTTTTAACCAACTTGGATTGCGCAGACCTCCTACTAAGTCTTTGTTAGCATGTCACGCTAATAAGTACCCACTAGTCCTGAACACTGAGCAACATCTTCTACTTAATGCATGGCCAGCAGTAGTACCTTCTGTCTGTGACACCAGGAGATGCTGCTTCATCAACAAAGACAGGTTTCCATCCACAATAGAGACCAGAGTGAAAAAAAGATTGCCGCCTGTTGTGCAAAAAGTGACCATCAGTAGGTTCCGTTCTTGAGTGAAACATGCTCATGGTTCAGGTGCAACCAAGTCTTGGTATTGCCTCTGGCAACCAGTAGTGGCCCTATTAGTACCACTGTGGGGTGCAGGTAAAATAAATGTGCCAGGTACAGTGTAGCTTAAATAAAACACACAGAACATCAGGAAAATAGCAAAACTTAAGGCTTATTGCACATGATCAAAATACATATTGTTGCACAAGCACTACAACCCATGTGTCATAGACTACTATCAAGAAAGAAACTGAATTTCTGCTTTTGACATTGAGGCAGACCGGCTCACACAGTGATAACCTCTGTTTTTAATTCTTTCTGCTTCCATAATCTCTCTTGTCAGCTGACCAGCATCCATTGTGAGCACTTGTGCGTTATAGAACTAAAGTTTACATCCAAAGACCGCACGAAGTTCGGCAAGATGAACTGACATGATAGGTTTGCTGACGTTATTATGGTGTACCCTTGATCTTTCACTAAGGCATCTGCCAATCTGGTCAACATACTATAAGAATATACTATAAGAGCTGAAATTTGGCCACCCGCCGTGGTTGCTCAGTGGCTATGGTGTTGGGCTGCTGAGCACGAGGTCGCGGGATCGAATCCCGGCCATGGCGGCCGCATTTCGATGGGGGCGAAATGCGAAAACACCCGTGTGCTTAGATTTAGGTGCACGTTAAAGAACCCCAGGTGGTCGAAATTTCCAGAGTCCTCCACTACGGCGTGCCTCATAATCAGAAAGTGGTTTTGGCACGTAAAACGCAATAAAAAAAAATTTGGCCGTTTGTAAGACTGAATACAAAGTGCGAAAAACACTGGGACAAAGGAAAGGAAGACCAGACAGGACGAGCGCTCACCCTGTCTGGTCTTCCTTTCCTCTGACCTCGTGTTTTTGGTACTTCAAGTAAAGTATGCAGAATATACACCTCCTTCCATACAACTTCTATACTTGTGAACGATTCTTGATGCTTTTTCAAGCTTTATTTGCCACTTCCCCCTACTTTTTGTTTGTATGTATGTGTCTCGGTTTGTGACCTTGAGAGGCACCTTGACACGTGCATATATATAAAGCAATGGGATTTCCGATGGTTGGTAGTTTCCAACCCCATTTCCCCCACAGAAATGCCTGATACTCTAACTATCAGGCCATGGATACATGCCTAAAAGGCGAAATAAAACACCTTTATGAATGTTCCTTGTGCAATCCAGTGTTATGAAATGCTTGGCATGTTAGACGCGTTGCATAGCAGCAATTTACTTATAAACAGTGGGTGTGCCCATGTTTTGACTGACTTGCAGAAGTTGCAAGATGTGTTTGCTACCGAAATTCAGCACACATCTCTCATTGTACTTTGGCACACTTATACAATGTCAGACATGTTGTGTCTAGTGATTCAACATGTCTTAACACTCAGTAAAAGTTCTGCTTTCACTGCAAGGCCCACAGTGGTTGCTGAGGGACTCATTTGTCAATGCAGTGAGTCTTGTCGCAGTGCACCATATTGCCTCGCGAGCTCATGAAACCTTCGTGTGCACCAATTCATACAGGCTGTGGGGTCCGCATAATTTTTATTGCATGAACAAGGCATCTGAATAACAGTGTTCACTCCCGCCTACAGACCTAACAGTTTCGAGGGAATACAAAACACTATTGACGCCATCTTGTTTTGCGATTTTCTTCAGACTGCGGCTTATCTGCTGAATGTGCAGCACAATGTTCATAATGATAGGTTTCTTTTTCTCTTTTCGTCTGATCGATATAACTTCACTGACGTTACTGCATTTTTTCAGCATGCTGCCTGCTACGGCCACATGCACATGATAAATGGGGTCCATAAAATGCAAAACTTAATTGTCGGAGCTTTTTTGAGCCAAGTGGCAGTAAAGGGTGGTTTTAAAGCACCAAATGTATGATGCCTCACTTTACTACCTTAGAATGTGCTAATGTACATGGGAAATGGGATCCATAAGACGCGAAACTTGATTGTCAGAGCTTTATTGAGCCAAGTGCCAGCAGAAATTCTTAAGGGTGGTTTTAGAACACCAAATGTATGATGCCTCACTTTACTAGCTTAGAATGTGCTAATGTACATGGGAGAATGGGCCTATTTCCCCTCGGCTCACAACACCCACTCATTTTTTTTTTTTTTTTTTGAAAAATGTAAAGTGAAGTCTAAGAACCTAATGCCCCATTAGCAAGCGCTTCATGTGTTAAGTATTACAGGCTGGAGGTGATTATGAAACTCTGAATAAACAGCAAATGCTCTAGAAGCTGGGTATTCATTGTCGCAGTATAACAATTAAATTCCGTGGGGCTGAACTGGAACAGGTACAAGCTCACCAGTTTCTTGGTGTGTGGTTCAGAGAGGACCTATCATGGAATACCCATGTTGTTAACCTTCCAGCTGAGTTTAGCAAAGTTACAGGTTGTTTCTTTAAAGTAAGTGACATTATACCTGTTCGGTTAAAAAGTGTCCTATATTATTCATTATTTTACTCTAGGCTTTCCCATTGTATATTGTATATTAGTATGGTGCACTACATATACGCAGAATTGCAAGAAACTTCATCATCATCAGCCTGGTTACGCCCACTGCAGGGCAAAGGCCTCTCCAATACTTCTCCAACAACCCCGGTCATGTACTAATTGTGGCCATGTCGTCCCTGCAAACTTCTTAATCTCATCTGCCCACCTAACTTTCTGTCGCCCCCTGCTACGCTTCCCTTCCCTTGGAATCCATTCTGTAACTCTTAATGACCATCGGTTATCTTCCCTCCTCATTACATGTCCTGCCCATGCCCCCCCCCCCCCATTTCTTTTTCTTGATTTCAACTAAGATGTCATTAACTCGCGTTTGTTCCCTCACCCATCTGCTCTTTTCTTATCCCTTAGCGTTACATCCGTTGTTCTTCTTTCCATAGCTTGTTGCGTCGTCTTCAATTTAAGTAGAACCCTTTTCGTAAGCCTCCAGGTTTCTGCCCCGTAGGCGAGTACTGGTAAGACACAGCTATTATACACTTTTCTCTTGAGGGATAATGGCAACCTGCTGTTCATGATCTGAGAATGCCTGCCAAACGCACCCCAGCCCATTCTTATTTTTCTGATTATTTCAGTCTTATGATCCAGATCCGCCATCACTACCTGCCCTAAGTAGATGTATTCCCTTACCACTTCCAGTGCCTCGCTACCTATTGTAAATTGCTGTTCTCTTCAGAGACTGTTAAACATTACTTTAGTTTTCTGCAGATAAATTTTTAGACCCACTCTTCTGCTTTGCCTCTCCAGGTCAGTGAGCATGCATTGCAATTCGTCCCCTGAGTTACTAAGCAAGGCAATATCATCGGCGAACCGCAAGTTATTAAGGTAGTCTCCATTAACTTTTATCCCCAATTCTTCCCAATCCAGGTCTCTCAATCACTCCTGTCAACATGCTGTGAATACCATTGGAGAGACCGTGCCTCCCTGCCTGACACCATTTTTTATTGAGATTTTGTTGCTTTTTTTATGGAGGACTACAGTGGCTGTGGAGCCGCTATAGATATCTTTCAGTATTTTTACATGCGGCTCGTCTACACCCTGATTCCGTAATGCCTCCATGACTGCTGAGGTTTCAACAGAATCAAACGCTTTCTCGTAATCAATGAAAGCTATTGTATTGCAAGAAACTTATTGTATTACAAAAGAGAGTGCTGAGAGTTTTCGAAAATTATCGAGGAAGGCTGCAACACTTGAGCACAGAGCCTTTGTTTATCAAATATGAACTACTAAAGGCCTTCCAAATTTATTATTATAACTTATTACAACATATAAAAGCTAATGAACCTTTTGATTTACACAGGTCACAATCGCAAAATCGGTATCCACTACGTAGGCAAGCTATTCGAGTAACGTGGGCGAGAACCAATTATGGCAGACATGCGACTTATCAAATCCCGCATTGTTGAATCATCTAGGAACTACAGAATGCAATATGCTAAGAAATCTTTCAAGTTCTTGTTAATTGAAAATGAAATGTAATATAACTGACTCTTTTTACTTCCCATTATATATTCAAAGTTTGTTGTAATTACTAGATTGTTAATTGCTGTTCCTTGATATTTATATTTTATATAAGTTCTTCATGCTGTTTAAGGACCTGCAATCTGTATGATGTTACTTGCTGGATATTATATTGACAATTTGTAATTTATTTTGCTATGTTTGTGTTGAGTGTATGTAATATAGTAACTGTAAATCACTTGTCCTAAGACAACCAATAATTTCAATTCTAGTAGTTGTTTATCATTGTAATATGCTAGTTGACAATGCTATTTTTTTCTGTTATAATATCTTAAAACGATGATGTTGTATTCATTTTTTTGCTACATGTAAACTATTCACTGTTGCCAAAATTTTAACAGAGCAGAAGCCTCTGTCAGGCCTCGGTGCCTTTTGCTCTTGTCACCGTTTCTGTAAAGATACAGAAGTAAGTGAATCTTTCTTCTAGTAACACTAAGTAATCATCCACATATATTCGTGCTATACCTAATCTTCACGTTGATTGCGCACAATTTTCTCACAGAATGCTAGAAATAAGTTGCTCAAAAACACCGCTCAGCACATTCTAAGCTAGTGAAGTGAGGCATCACATAGTTGTTTTAAAAACCCACATGCCACCGGGTATTTGCACAAATAGACACCTTGTACAACTGGGTATGTGCAGTTGAGCATGCACGACTGGGACATTCTTGTCCAATCCCCAGAATAGGTATGTGACACTGTGTAGGTGCCCGAATGGAAAAGCTCTGCAAGAGGCGAGAATTGAAGAAGTTGGCAACAGAAGTGATCCAGAGTGGAAACAGGTGAAGGGAACAAAATGGCACAGTGGCTTTCAATTAGCAAGGTGCGTTCAGCTACGCGGAAGTGAAGTCATTTCAGCAAACATCACAGAAAGCTTCACTTATCACCGACTCGCACGTGTTGGGTCTTCCAGTATTGTTACGTGTTGAGCAAAGTGCCAAAAACCTGTTTTCTGGTGGACACCAGTGCCAAAGTTAGTGCAATTCCGGTGTCGAGTGCAGATCGCCAATGCCATTCTACTTACTATGTGGAAGCCATGAGTGCCACACAAATTGCAACATACGGACATACATTTTGGCATGCGTCGAATCTTCCAATGGATGTTCACTATGGATCTTTGAAGGAGACTTTCTTTGCCACTTCGGGCTTCTTATAGACTAGCAGGATTCCCGGCTACAAGATGCTAAAATGCACTTGAGCATCCATGGCATCACAGCCAACGCTGACGTCAATGCTGCTTTGACCAGAAAAATGAATGTTCACCCTAACTTCAGGGACATGTTGGTTTTACCTGCCAAATGTCTCTCGTGAACACCACGCTCCTCGTCAACCACAGCGGGACCTGTGACATTGGGACCACCAGTTCATGCCTGTCCTCATTCCCTGCCACATGAGACACTGAGCACATGCTTAAGCTCAACATTTTGTGCCCTAGTCTGTGGTCATCCCTGCTATTCCCTAAGTCTGCCCCACGTGGCTGGCACTGGTTCAGCGACAACGTCAACAATGAAATACTATCACTGCTATCCCACCTGCATGGCTTTATCAGAATGCTGCACTGGAGCCACAGTCTCCTCCGAAACAGACCTCATCAAAGCACATCAACTGCCGAAAAGGCCAGCATTCCAAAGACAGCAGTCGCACCACCCTTTGGGTTTATTTAGTGTGCCACAATGCCCTTTGAACTGCAGAATACATTGCATACTCTCCAGTGGTTCATCGAGATGATGTGAGGTTTCGGTTTCTACTGTGCACACTTCGATGGCAACTTGGTCTCTAGCACTTCGCATGAACAATGTGCCATGGCAACTGCTCTCTTAGCTAGACGAATATGGAATTGTCATCGACCTCGACAATGCTTTATTTAGAGTGGCAGAAGTAATTTTTCTTTCTCTCTCTCTCTCTCTCTCTCTATCTCTCTCTCTCTCTCTCTCTCTTTTTGAGAGTGCATATGTGCGACAGTATGCAACCAACCTAGTGGTTGTATACCATCACATGTGATGCAAAAAAATTGCTTCTGCTGCTCCTAGGAGGCATTTGTTGGAGTCGATGGCAATTCTATACTCGTCCAAATAAGAGAACAGTTCCCATGGCATGTTCTTCAGGCAAAGTGCTAGATGACATGACCCAAGCTACATCTGAAGTTCCCCTGTCCTGATCAACAAGACATAAAATTTCTGTGGTTGGTTAATTTTTATTGCTATTTCAAGCCATCTTGTGCACACAGGCTGAAGCCATAAAATTATCTTCTCTATCAACCAACCTCTGGACAAGGCATGGCACCACTGGATCAGAAAATGTATGCTGTACATGTATGCTGCCTTCAAAAGATCATTTGGTGTCTTCTCACTCGCCTGCAGACATGTGCATCTCATGGTAGACGCTTCCAGCATTGGTGTAGACGCTTCCAGCATCGGTCATCACAGGCCGCTGTGCCGCTCGCTGCTCTTGCACATATTCTGCGAGCAGCTCTTCTATTTCGGCAAAGCGACCCTGCTTCGGTCCACTGAAACCATTCCTTGTGGCTTTGCTGGTGAAAATATTCTCCTTCTGTTTGCAGCAGTCCCGCATGCAGTTTCAGGAACTCCGAACGCCTGTGATGCAGCCCACTTTCCGCCCGTCTCCGTGCACATAATAACTTTCCTTTTAAATGCGTCATCGTGGTGGACTCGGCGAGTCTTCACAGGCGGCACTTCCATGCTGATTGAATTAACGCAGAAAACGGGAAGACAGCCGGTATACTAGGTCACACCAGTGGCTGGTTACATGTACAACATGGAGATATGCACATGGAGGAAGCTACGGCAGCTAGGCTAAAAGCACATACAAGGCGGCCATTTTTGAATTCTGATGGCAATATGTTAACGGGGATTTAGGGTCATACTCGATTCTAACGCGCATGCAATTTTTTAACCGTTTTATCAGAAAAAAGGTGCGCGTTAGATTTGAGTAAATACGTTATTATTGCTGGCTGGTGATATCCTAAGCAATACTGAATTTAACATGCCTGCTTTTGTCAGAGATCCTATGTGTTGCCTCTAATCTCATCATCAGCCTATCTTATGTCCACTGCAGGACGAACGCCTATCCCTGTGATCTCCAGTTACCCCTGTCCTGTGCCAACCAATTCCAACTAGCGCCCGCGAATTTCCTAATTTAATCGCCCCACCTAGTCTTCTGCAGTCCTTGACTGGGCTTCCCTTCTCTTGGCACCTATTCTGTAACCTTAATGGTCCACCTGTTATCTAACCTACACATTACATGACATGCCCAGCTCCATTTTTTTGTCTTAATGTCAATTAGAATACAGTATCGGCTATCCCCATTTGCTCTCTGATCCAAACCGCTCTCTTTCTGTCTCTTAACGTTATGCCTAACATTCTTTGTTCCATCGCTCTTTGTGCAGTCCTTAACTTGTTCTCAAGCTTCTTTGTCAGTATCCAAGTTTCTGCGCTGTATGTCAGCACCGGTAAAATGCACTGATTGTACATCTTTCTTTTCAATGATAATGATAAGCTTCCAGTCAGGAGCTGACAGTGTCTGCAGTATGTGCTACAGCCCATTTTTATTCTTCTGAAAGTTACCTTCTCATGACCAGGGTTCCCAGTGAGGTAAACACACTCCTTGACACTCTAGAGGCTGACTGGTGATCCTGAACTCTTGTCGCCTTGCCCGGCTATTCATCATTATCTTTGTCTCCTGCATAATAATATTCCGCTCCACTCTTACACTCTCTCTGTTGATGTTCTCAAACATTTGTTGTAACTCGTCTCCTGTGTTACAGAACAGGACAGTGTCATCTGCAAACCGAAGGTTGCTGAGATTCATCATTGATCTTCACTCCTAAGCCAGTTTAAAAGCTTGAGTACTTCAGCAGGGAAGAAGTTTGGGTGTGTTGGTGGGATACATACGAACTGGGATACATAGCACAAGAAAGACACAGGGACAAGCAGGTACACGGGACTGGCGCTAGTACTTTCAACAATTGATTTATTGCAGCTGGTGAACATATAATACTCACTGGGACGCCACTGAAATAGACACACAGAAGGGAAGGAGGAAAAGCAGTCATGTGACTACTAAACCAAAAAATTCAAGCTCTTTCTTTGATAAAAGCATAGACGGCGTGCTAATGCAATCGTCACCTGCTCTGGCTATCTCAGCTGCTTCGACAATTTTCCTCGTAATCTTATTCCTGTGGGGATAGACAACAACAGCTTGTTTTAGGAGAGGGAAGCATGGTGCCTTCGCATCACATTTTCTACAATGTGCAGCCAGATGCCCATCTATTGCGATGCTCTCCACGTCCGTCCCGTGTACCTGCTTGTCCCTGTGTCTTTCTTGCGCTATGTATCCCAGTTGAATACTTCTTCCAAGCATGTAGTGAGTAGCATTGAAGAGATTGTCTCCTTGTCTAACCCCTTTCTTTATAGGTATGTTCCTACTTGTGAAGGATTAAGGTAGCTGTGATTTGAAAATTATAACAGCACTAACACATGCAACCACAAAAGAACGAGGACGAGACACAAGGGCTTGGGTCTTGTCCTTGCTCTTTTGTGGTTGCTGTTATAATTTTCAAATCAAGTATGCACCAACTCGCCCCAGAAAGATGTTTTGATAAGGTAGCTGTAGAATCTCTGTAGATATTTTCAAAGATATGTACGTAAGCCTCCTGTACTCCTTGATTACGTAATTCCTCTATGACTGCTGGTATCTCTACAGAATCAAATGCTTTTTCGTAATCTATCAAAACCATA
The DNA here is from genome assembly GCF_050947875.1 of Dermacentor variabilis. NCBI lineage: Eukaryota > Metazoa > Arthropoda > Arachnida > Ixodida > Ixodidae > Dermacentor > Dermacentor variabilis. Next base: position 1,670,775 of record NC_134570.1, read on the forward strand.
TAGAGAGGCTGACTATGTTCTGCAGGTTGCTTGATTACCTGATTAATGACATGGATGTGATCCATTGTAGAGTATCCCTTCCTGAAGCCAGCCTGTTCCCTTGGTTGACTAAAGTCCCGTGTTGCCCTTGTTCTGTTGGAAATTATCTTGCTGAATATATTATATAATACTGAGAGTAAGCTAACGGGCTGTTGCAACTGGGTCGCAAGCCCCAAGGGTAGCGTTGGCCTGGCGGCCTGGGGCCAGCTGGAAGCATTCGAAGGTCCTGGCAAAGGATGAGTCGACTGCCAACAGAACAACTTGTTTATTCTCGCATCGCAAAAGAGCGGCCGGTCAGGTCGACCGAAGTGGAGAAACGGGAGACCACGTTACTCGACGGAAGAAATCGAAGCCTCTCCGGCATCCGGGGGCAGCTGCCTTTATACTACCAGAGTCGAGGGCAAAAAAGGAACGGCTCGGAAGAAGCGCCCGTGACGGCGGCACACGGAACACGTCGCGACAAGTATCCGCCGGGCCGGCGCCGGTCAGACCTCCTCGCTTCACAGTTGGGGAGCTCCTCTCCCCGGCTGCCGCGTTTTGACAAGTGTGGGCACCAACATGCACACACACACACACACACACAAACACACACACACAAACACACACACACAAACACACACACACACACACACACACACACACACACACACACAAAGACACGTGGCATTGAAACATGCCTGGACGCACTTAGCAGGAGGCGTTGGGGCAGCGCTGAACTGGCCAAAATGTCCGCCGCTGTGAATGAAGCCCCGGCGTCCGTTGCATCTGCGCCGGCTATACCGCACGTCGGAGGCGAAACGTAACAGGGCCTATAATTTTTCAATTCTTTAACGTCTCCCTTTTTGTGGATTAGTATAATGTTGGCATTCTTCCAGTTCTCTTGGACCGTTTTAGTCAATGGACAGTTCGTATGGAGGGTCACCAGTTTTTTAAGCATTATGTGTCCCCCATCTTTGATTAAATCGACTCTTATTCCACCTTCTCCTGCCGCCTTTCCCCATTCCATGTCTTGCAAAGCCCTTCTACCTGCATCGCTAGTTATGGAAGGATTCTCTGTAACTTGTTCATCACTACTTCGAATGGAGGTATCACGGCTCCTCTGGGTACCGTACAGGTTAGTATAGAATTCTTCCGCTGCTTTTACTATACCTTCGAGATTGCCGATGACATTACCCTGCTTATCTTTCAGTCCATAGATCTTGGTTCGTCCTATGCCAAGCTTTCTTCTCACTTATGTCCATATTTTACTGCTTCCTCAGTCTTTCTCACATAATTTCTAATATCCCTTATTTTCTCCTTGTTGATTAGTTTTGACAGTTCATTGAATTTTATCTTATCTCTTGAGTTGGCCACTTTCATTCTTTGTTGTTTCTTTATTAGGTCCTTTGTTACTTGGGAGAGCATGCCTACTGGTTGCCTTGGTGCCTTACCTCCCACTTCTATAGCTGGTTCTGAAGCCAGTCTAGTTACGGTTTCATTCATTACCTCTATATCATCTTCAAATCTCTGTTCTAAGGCTGCATATTTGTTTGCAAGAAGAGCCTGAATTGGTCTGCTTTTACCCTTACTGCATCTAGGTTGACCTGTTTCCTCCTGACAAATTTTACTCTTTATCTTAAGATTGAGGTGAATCCTATACGTTACTAACCGATGATTACTGCACTTCACCTAACATTTCAACATCCTGCACTATGCTGGGATCGGCAAAAGGGTATGAAATTTATTTCATTTCTTGTTTCACCATTAGGACTCTTCCAGGTCCACTTTCTGTTGCTACGCTTCCTGAAGAAGGTGTTCTTTATTGACAGCTTATTCCTTTCCGCGAATTCTGCCAGCATCTCTCCTCTGATGTAAACACTAGTAAAGAAGAAAACAAAAAGGCCACTAAATGTTTAGTAGCCACACAGCAGCTTAGCTAGACAAGCTTGCACATCTAGAAAATACGACAAAGAGAAGGTATTTCCACTAAAACGTAACGTGAGCTACATGGCTCAATAAATCAATAACTTAGGAAAATAGAAGCAGGCCATCAAATTTGGTTGTATTTGGCATTATCTAACCTGAAAGTGAGACTACTGACAGACTTCGAAATGAAATAACCAGCAATCTTTTGAAGACACTTTCAGGATGACAACTTTAGGCTTCGAGAGGACCCATCACCTCGATGCAGAAATACTGAACAAAAGAAGATTGGTTATATTGTTGTGAAATGTCTTTAAAGACGGTCAGAGGGCATCGCTTGCTAAAACCAATGTAATGAACACATGTTATAGCATTATCACTTATATCTTTACAACCATACTTCCCATGCACTTTGGCATCTTTGTGCAGAGGAAAGAAGCCATTACTGTACCATGCATGTGTCGCGTGCGCAGATGGCACCATTGTGGTGCCATGCATGATGAAATCAGAGCTAAATTGAGCCTTGGGTGCAGCATTCAGAGAGGTGTAGCTTGGCTGTACGTTTGTTCATCCGAGCTGGAATGATCGTGTTAGGGAGAGCTCACTGTGCCATAATAGGTATAGTTTATCAAACTCGGAACTGGTGCTCATCAAGAGTTGCAAGGCTTACAAATGCACAATATGTTTCAAAAATCTTACGCTTGCTTGGCCATGTCTCCCTCCTTGATACCATCTCCTGCACTGAACATGTATGGTCAAAAAATGGCTTGAAGAGACTTAGGCAGCATGACAGATATTTGAACAGGGCAGAATGTGTCCGTCTACATAGCTAGTGCAAGGGCAAAAGATTGAGCCGGGCTCAAGGAGTGCAAGGCAGTCTCCAGCAGGAGGTTCGTTTCTTTACCCTAGTGCCTTCTGCCAAGCAAGCAGGCCCCCTATGAGTAGGAAGCGAGCATGATTGCAGAATTGGACCCCCACTAGCTGTAACATAGGCTAGGCATTGTAGGAGCCGGGAGTTGTGGCCTCAGAGTTTGGTGTCTCAATGAGGGCCGTTCTCTAGCTCACACGGCCAGTGCATCTCGTAACAGGTAGCTGAACCACGCTGACGGGGCGTCGCACAGAGGCTAAGCAGGCCCACGCCGTCGTCCAAGTTTTCTTGAAGAGGGTTGCTTCTTTAGTGAAGAGCATGAGGTCGAGAGGATAAGGAACGAGGGGGTTTATTTACATTGGAAAGGCAAACTTATTTACGTAGAACAAAAAGTAGTCGTACTGGCCGGAGTACGAAGCGCAGTACATCGTTCTTGTAGCATAAGCTACATTTCGAAAGGCTACATCTTTCTGGCGAGCACACATCAGAGCACTAGCACACCAAAGATGTCTGCTTTCAACCTTTCTGTTCTCCCTAGATTCCTATGCCAGGAAAATCCGCGGTCACACCACTTCCAGTCAGAGTGCTCATAGTCGCCTTGAGGGTGAGAGTGTGCAGAGTCACTTCGGCACCTTTGTTCACGGAACACCGCCGGAGAAATACTCCTGGGCGCAAACGGCTCACTATCCCAGAGAAAGAACAGGATGCTCAAAGACAAGGGTATTTGGAAAGATTGGATGTGCTTTGTAGACGATCACAAGGAAGAAGACGGGACAGTCTTCAGACTGGACAGGACAGTCCCGTCTTTTTCCTTGTGATTGTCTACAACGCACTTCAAATCTTTCCAAGTACAATGAATCAACTTGCCCAACAACGCATCTTGCTAAAGACAAGGGTGTCACACTTCACTACATTTGCACGTCTTGGCTCCTGGTATGGCCCAATAGCGACCGTAACGAAGCGGTATATAATGCACTTTCACAGAAGCTTCTTGGTCTCAGCGTCGTAGTCAGCGACCAAGTACCATCCATCAACCCCTTGGTCAGCAAACATATCTCGCCTTGTTGTCGCCGCTGGTCTGTCCGAGGCAATGTATTGTGAGCCTCACGAAGCTATACGTTGCGGTAGGGTAGGAGGGGCTGGAAGGTTGCTTGCCCACTGGCCTATTGTAACAGCATCTAACCTTTCTAATGCATGAAAAGATGTAACTTGTGTATTTGGTTAATCATCTCTGTACCTTACTGCCGATACACCATCTGGAGCACATGCAAGACTTTTCACTTACCCCACCCCAATTTTTCAATTTGGAATAGTACTCGGAAACTGTTAGATATAATACATTTTTTCAATATGACCAAGTATAGACAAAATTTTGTTAGCAATGCTTTATTTTAATGGAGTATGGAGGTGCTTCTGACTTGCACAATGCTTGTTGCTGGGACACTAGTGCAGATACTTTTTTTTCCTTTTCGTGAAGTGCCTGCACCCGTGTTCAGCCAAGTGTTCCATTAAGTTCATGGCTTGCAGCTCTCGCTCACAACACACTGAAAAGACCTGTTGTGCTGCTAGTTCTGTGGCATCACCCGCCGTGGTTGCTCAGTGGCTATGGTGTTGGGCTGCTGAGCACGAGGTCGCGGGATCGAATCCCGGCCACGGCGGCCGCATTTTGATGGGGGCGAAATGCGAAAACACCCGTGTACTTAGATTTAGGTGCACGTTAAAGAACCCCAGGTGGTCAAAATTTCCGGAGTCCTCCACTACGGCGTGCCTCATAATCAGAAAGTGGTTTTGGCACGTAAAACCCCAAATATTATTATTCTGTGGCATCGGAGATTTTCAGCTGCATTAAGGAAGGCTGTCATCTTGCCGAAGATGATGCGGCAGAACAGTTCTTTCTCTGTCCTTTGGTGATATGGCTACGGCTTACTCCATTATCATCACCAGACTAGTGTTGATCATGAGGACAGAGAAGCCGCAACAAAGTAATATTGGCGCTGTGGTTGCAATCAGCCAATGTGTAAATATCACTAGCCCAGTGCTATTGTTCACCTATGTAAATGCCTATCATGTGCGCAATAAAATATGTATTTCCCATGCACACTGTGGCTCAGGTTGTACTTGCCCTGTTTACACTCATTCTGGTTCGGTGACTCATTTGGATATCCTACAACTTGGCAATGGCAAGGTTTTACCTTACTACATTAATGGACTAGGTGTATCTAATAGTTCTATCAGTTTTACATAATTTATCCTCTTTATAAAGATCAACTTGTACCTCACTGAAGTATTTAGAAGAAACTCAATGTAATGCGGCATGACCTCCTCTTATACTTTTTGTTGAAAATGGTATGGACTGGCACACCTCCCTTCTGGGTTTTAGCCCTCGTGAAGCATTTCCATGTCAATCTGAATCATATCCACAATGTCGAATCAAAAGTTTTTCATTCCGGTTTCTGTTCTGATTCACTGAAAACCAGTTCTCGTTCAACTCTGGACCGGTTCATGTTCGTTTGCATAACTTAAGAATATTTACAGGAAAACAGCATAAACTTGTTTTGCACAGAAACTCAACTGTGCACCTGAGCTGCATGAAAAGAAGTGAAAAAAAAATGTGTGCGAGCTTTTCCAGCCACCTGTAGATTCAGTAATTGGTTCACCACTAAATACAATGCGTACAATTGTGTTTAACGTTGACTCAGCCATGTCGCGAGAAGTAAAACGATGCATGATGTCCGTCGAATTAGATGATGGGAGGTGCATACACAGAGTAATGACACATACATATGCAAATATGTTTAGGCATTCCGCGCCTCTTTTGTCAGACACATCCCCATTTTGTAGGAATGGGCAAGGATAGGCCCACAGCCAGTGGCACATATGGACCAAGAATCGGTAATACAAATAAAATAGGGTTAAGAAAGTCGAATAAGCCATCACAGTTATTAAAAGATCAATGTGCTTCAGAGATACCGTAGAGCTGTCATTGTAGGTACAGGCTTTGACATGGTTTATTTTTTTTATTACATAGAGCAGACGCGTGCTTATTGGCACTACTCTATCCATCAAAAAAAATTTTTTTTTCCCTTTTATCCAGAGCATCTGGTGTCAAATACGCGGCTGCCCAGGAAAGGCATAGGCGAAATAAAAAAAAAATAAAGAATGTTGTTTGATATCATGCCTTCTTCTGCTAAAAGATACCTGCTATGGTAGCATAGTGGCTTTCTCGTTGTGCTGCTAAGCCTGATGGCTCGAGGTCAAATTCCAGCGATGGCGACCACATTTCAATGGGGGTGAAAAGCAAAATGGCTTGTCTACTGTGCCTTGTGTGCACATCAAAGAACTGTAGGTACTCAAAATTAATCTGGAGTCTAGCACTGTGGCATGCCTCATAATCACATTGTGGTTTTGGTATGTGAAATCCCAGAATTTAAGTTAATTTCACTAAGAAATCTCTGTGCTTTAGAGATTCATAAAAGTCAACATTGTATCTATACAAGATTTTTGTCATGATTTTGTTTCATTAACCCTCTATTGCATGGCGCCCCATATTTGGCACATACCGGTTACCTTTTTTTTCTTTCTAGTGTGTGAGATGCCCAGTTGAAAATGTGATACCGTAAGAGTAATTCTCATAGTTGTGCGCACTTATTATGGGCAAGTGCTGCCATCTCTTGAGCGATAGACAAAACAGAGGTGAAGTAGATTTTGGGAAGCGACGTGAAACTCGGAGGGGGCAAACATGAGCAATTGGTTTTTTTTTCTCTGAAAATTTCCACCGCAGAAACATGGAAAAATTATTTTGGCATATTTTACGGTCTCACCAATTCAAGCCAGTTCTTAGTTTTCTCAATTTCGTCTGCAACTACAGCAAAGAACCCGAAATCGGTGTGTGCCATATTTGGCATAGTATGAACTTGGAAGACAAAATATGGTAAAATGCTGCCATCTGTTCAATAGCCCGAAGCTGCAGGTCACTCTATCACGTGATAGAATTTTGTCAATCAGTACGGTGAGGGCGAATCATTTACCAAACTGCAGCCTGAAAAGCGAAAAGTAGCTGAAATGTAAAGGACATGGTGCTTCAGAGGAACTCACAAGCGCGATAGATGACGTGGAGTTATCGTGTGTGTGGTGGTACTATAACCGTGCCGTGACATTTCTGTCGAGCTTTGTTGGGAGAGATCCAGTCCAAAAGACTAAGCACTGGCTTAGCTCCGCCAAGGAGTTTCGCGAAATTGATTGCACCAGCGTAGTAAAGGTCCACAACAGGCACATGGGTGGGGTCGACCTATTGTACTCACTGCTTGGACTTTACCGCATACATATCAGGTCGAAGAAATGGCATTTTAGAATTTTTACGCATATGCTAGACTTATCGGTAGTAGCAGCATGGCTATTGTACAGGAGGGTGCAGAAGCAGCTTGGGAAGGAACAAGTACTACCGCTGGCTCAATTCAAAGCTGAAATTGCAGAATGCCTTACCTCACATAAAAAGTGCCTACCCAACAAGCGACCAGGAAGGCCTTCTAGTCAAGACATCGAATTCCAGGTTCAAGTCAAAAAAGCACAGGGACCAGCGGCAGCAATGCCACCCAAAGACATCCGATCTGACCAAGTCGGCCACTGACCAGAATTTGATGAGAAGAAACAAAGATGTAAGCGGCCATCTTGCACAGACAAGTCGTCGGTAAGATAGAAGTGCAACATTCATCTGTGCCTGAACGTAGCAAACAACTGTTTCATTTCACTACACACATCGCACTAAAAAGACCATCGTTTGTGAAGCTTTGTTTTCCGCCCATGGCAGCAAGACCGCTCAGCCATCTTCATGGTGTGCCATATTTGGCACAAAGCTGTATCTTTATTAATACAGTCGTTATAACTCTGAAACTTTTGGTATATGTGTTCAATCAATAATAAAAACTGAAAAAAATAATTTTTAAAATGACTTTTTCATAATTCATGCAATAGAGGGTGCAAAACACAGGTGTTCCCACTGGCAGGAATTTTTTTTCTCCTTTATTTGGTTCACATTCAGTTTCAGTCATCTTCAGCACTGAAGCTTGCAAAAAGAACCACACCCCCGCACAAAGCCCTGATTACTGTGTTCAGATTTATGATACTCACATAGTCAGCACTGCTCAGATGAAAAGGACGAATAACATCACGAATAACTTTGTGATAAGTGAACGACAAGAAAGGGGGTTAACTGAGGGGCCAAATTTTTATTAATCATATCATAGAAAGCCAACAAACAAAGACAAGGATAACACAGGGGAAGTTACTTGTACTGACTAATTGAAACAAAGAAATTATAAATTAAAGAAATTGAAAGTGGATGAAAAAACAACTTGCCGCAGGTGGGGAACGATCCCATCTCTTCGCATTATGCGTGCAACGCTCTACCAGTTGAGCTACTAAAGTCTAGAACAGCAACAACGACTTTATAGAAAAGCAAAAGCAAAACTTACCTGCCAGGAGAACTGGGATCATGTTCCGCAGCAATACAGACATGCAGCCAAAATGTGCTTAAGCAGAGTTGGAATGGGCACAACGGTGACATCTGCAAGGCTGGCACTCATTTCCAAAAAGAGGAATTTCGGTACTGTAGAATCGGATACAACTAGAAATCGCTTTCGAGGCACAGCACTGGAAAGCAAGCCGACGTCTGCCATCTTGCGTGGGTACACACGGCCTTTATTTGGCACCGACTCAATTATAATCAGACTATACAGTCGAACTTCGAAATAACAAATCTCAGTTTATCGAAATTCTCGAAGTAACGATTTCTTTTTTTCATTTCCCAAGCTCTGCCCCATTGAAGACCACATATTTTCTTTTGTGATTTAACGAGGTCGTTTTATACAGCAACCCCGATCTACCAAAGTCCTCAGGCATTGCACGCATGTACCAGGAGCCTCCGTGACAGGCAGATGAAACATTGGGCATGGCGAACAGCACTTTACGTGTGCCCTTAAATGCGCAAATTTTGCCGGCAGCTATCAATCCATAGACCAGAACGTACCACTGTGCCATCTGTCGCATACGTATGAAACACAGTTGGTGGTTTCATCTCGTTATGTGTAGTCTGGTTCACTGAGCATGTTTTCTTCGACCAGTTGGTGGTTTGATTTCGTACGTTTGATCTCTCTGTTCACTGAGCGGTGCACCTTGCAAGAGAAAAGTTTTGTGCCCTGATCTAATGGCCAAAATTATCGCCAAAGTTATGAGCGGCGAAAAGAATGCAACTCTTGCTGAAAGGTATAGGATTTCATCGAGCTCACTTTCACCATTTTGAAATTGAAGAACAGCATGATGAGTGCCATCAATGCTGGTAGTTCAGGCCAACAAAGAAAAAAGCTAAAGGAAGCGGCTTGCGTCGATGTAGAAAAAGCCCTGTACTCGTGGTTCCTTAATATGTGTGCAGAAAACATGCCTTTAAGTGTGGCCATTCTCCAGCAAAAGGCCATTAACTTCGCAAGCATCCTTGGGTGCAACTATTTAAAGAATGGCATGGTATGGCATGGCAGGATGGTCAGCGGTGAGTCAGCAGAGGCAAATCCAATTGGAGCAGAGGACTGGCTGCGTGATCCTATCCCCAACATTTCGGCACATTACAATGTCTCCAATATATACATTTCTGACGGGACAGCATTTTTCTACTGGCTGTTGCCAAGGAAGATGTTGCTTTGAAAAAATGAGAAGTGCTACGGTGGCGAACATAGTAAGCAGCGTCTCACTGTTTTGTTGTGCGCGAACATGGACAGCAGTGAAAAACATGTGCCATTCGTGATTGGAACAAGTGAGAAGCTGTATTGTTTCAGCAGGAAGAAGAGCACGCCAGTGAAATAGGCGTCAAAGAGGCATGGATGACACGGAATTTGTTCAACAACTGGTTGAAGAACTTGGATGCTGATGTTCGCTAGGCAAAACGAAATATCTGCCTCCTTTTGGACAAATGCTCAGCTCACCATGTTCAGGATTGTGTGCTCTCCAACGTTGAGCTGGAATATTTCCCAGCAAACTGCACTTCCCTGATACAACAACTCGACCAGGGTATAATAAACACCATCGAGTGTGCGTACCACAAGCGGGTCATCGAAAGGCTTCTGCTGAACATGGAGCTCCAGAGAGAAGCAAAAATTGGAGGGTTCATGGCCTTGGAGATGCTTTAACGGTTATGGCAGTGGACAAACAGGGGAATCATGGCCAACTGCTTCAAGAAGACTGGATTCAAGTAGAATATTTATTTGAATGAAGTGGAGTGTAAAGCAAATGATGGCGATGAAAGTATGGCATCCACCACTGATATTGTTGACTCGTGGCAGCTGCTGTGCGATCAGGGTGGTGCTCCCAGCGATGCGATGCTCGAGGACTTTGGCTTCCGCGATGCTTGCTCTGTGACAATTGAACAGCTGAACAATGACGCTTTAAGCCAGAGCATCAGACACGGGCACGGAGGACGACGACTCAGTTGAAGAACTCCAGGTGGCAAGCAGCACAGCTACACCAATCTTGGATGCGCTGGATGTCTTCCCCACGCACATGGGTGCACACACACATGAGGCGGCCTTGGTAACTCTGTCAACTTACAAGCACCTCACAACCCCGACGCTAGTGAAAAGCAAGTGGCAGGTTAAGCTTACAGAGTGCTTCGCTTCCTGAATTGGTTGGAATTGCTCTTTAAGGTCAGATAAATATTCCAGCATTCATGAATTCGTTATTTTCCAGATTTGTATGTTGCCCACAAAGTGCCATCTGCCGGGAGTGTTCTCATTTTTATTTGCACTGCTGAAATTGACGAATCTCAATTTAATGAAACTCGCGATTTAACCAAGTTAACCAGTCGCTGCAAGTAGAACTTTGTTATATCAAGGTTCGACTGTACTTGCAACCATCCATCCCCCGAAGTTTCCAGGCAAGGCCACATAGGCAGTCACAGCACAGAAAGAAAAGTCTCTCCTGTAGTACTCTACAGGGACATCTTTGTCTGCGCAATTTTAACACGCCCTTCCTAGTTCCCCTTCCCAAGGATGCCCATGTAGTAACAAGCAGGGAGGTCATACCAGTTGTTACAAGTAAACATATGAAACACAAATTTCACATGGTAGGCAGGGAAATTCACATTTTAAAAATCATGTTGTTCAAGCACAACTCAAGAGCAATAAATTGTTTTTATTGCACCACTTCACTTTAAAGGGCCCCTCACCAGGCCCTATAGCAAATTTCGGTTATGCGCTGGAAGTTGTTACGTGTCCTCTACGGAGCGTTCTGCCACAAAAATTGTTCAAATCGGCTCATTAGTAGCCAAGATAGACATATTTGAGTGCCGTGAACCCATGATATCAGCTGGCAGGCTCCACTGCCAAGCAAGATGCTCTCTCCACTCGCCCCCTCTAGCCTTCGCAAGCGAAATTCCTTCCCTGTGTTCTCCCATACCAGACTTCGAGGCTCGCATGACGCATACGTATGAGCGGTGCGCCTTCATTTTTTTTCTCCTCGCTTCTTTTTTTTTTTTTTTTTTTTTCCTGCGCTATGCATTTTCACTGAACATGCCGCGCACAAGCTGTTGTCTCGTTCGTGCAGTGCACGATTTTGCACGCTGTGCATAAGGAAACATGACTAGCGGTATAATTCAGTGCTACACGAATTCTGAGGCAGAACAAACGGATCACGGAGCGTGATCACACGGTGGAACTTGGTATAAAATGGCATAGTTTCAGTACTTGCGTACGTGATCTCGTGACCGTGGGAACAAGCAGACGAAGCGGAAGTACATCTGTCTTGCTTTGGTGTGAAGTAAAACAAAAGACATGCAGACATTCCGTTTGTGTGTTTTATTATTTCTCTAAACTTCATTTCATCAATTCAAGCAACAGATCACACAGATAACAGATGTTGTCTTGAATAATTCTCGAAGTCACATGTCACCACGAGCAACATCCCACTGCGGACACGATTATGTAGGCACAGGGGCACGATTACGTCACCGTCTGGCTTGGAGCGTGGCGGCCGCGAGTGAAGAGCGAAACGGCGTTCGGATTGAAATTTCAAATCTTTCCGCGGCGCGTAGCGATGTAATACTTTGCAGACACAATTTTTATCACGCTATGTATGCTCTGCACTTGTCAGCTCGAAACGGCCAGAGCTGGTGAGGGGTCCTTTAAGTACCAGTGGAACCAAAAGTAACCACCTAGCTGGAAAACACTTCTTCATGGGAAGCTAGCTGAAGGTAATCAATTACAAGCGTTTACAAGTTTATTATTAATGCATCTGCCTCACAATGCAACACATCGAAAATCGCACTGTAGTGTTACTGTCACTCTTAAAATCACAGGAATCTCGTATGTCTTTACAAATGAGGCAGTGTAGTTGAGCCCACAGTTGAGCCTGAACTGCAGTCAACTGCAGCCCCAGAAGCTTTACTGAAACTTTCTGTGGAACTAAAGCCTTTCTACACAAGTTTTTGCCGACCACCAACCTGGTCAGTGAAACCATAAAATCATAATCATAATAACCATAATAATCACTGCCCAAATCATGAGAGAGACCTGGAAAATTCTTTGAAGCCACAGAGTGAGCGTATGCAGCCTTAGCCCCCCCTATTTGCTGCGAAATGGCATTTTAGTGGGAAACTGCCATCCCTGCACCAGTTAAGCATAAGAACGAAAGCGTCCTTTTGTTGATGCTGCCTTCGTAGCAAACCTGAGACCAAAGCCTAAATCATGTTGCCGTCCTCCTCATCGTCATCTTGGAAGTCAGTGGCACAGCCATAATCCTAGATATAGCTGATGCCCTTGGTTCTCTGTTCACTGTTCTCACTCTTTTGTTAAATTTCTATCTTTCTAATGGGTTGTCGCTTTTGGGTGGTTGGTGTTGGGCCGTTCTTGCTGCAGTTTGGTGCTCCTTGTACCAACGTGGCACGGAGTTCGCTCATGGAGGATGTTCCATGAAAAACAAGTCTTGTGTAATGTCTGGTTGCACATTGTTTTGCATAGTTCGCAGTGCCATTTTAAAAGCATCCTTTAATATGTGTGATCATCATCATCATCAGCCTGGTTACGCCCACTGCAGGGCAAAGGCCTCTTCCATACGTCTCCAACAACCCCGGTCATGTACTAATTGTGGCCATGTCATCCCTGCAAACTTCTTAATCTCATCCGCCCACCTAACTTTCTGCCTCCCCCTGCTACGCTTCCCTTCCCTTGGAATCCAGTCCGTAACCCTTAATGACCATCGGTTATCTTCCCTCCTCATTACATGTCCTGCCCATGCCCATTTCTTTTTCTTGATTTCAACTAAGATGTCATTAACTTGCGTTTGTTCCCTCACCCATCTGCTCTTTTCTTATCCCTTAGCGTTACATCCATTGTTCTTCTTTCCATAGCTTGTTGCGTCGTCCTCAATTTAAGTAGAACCCTTTTCGTAAGCCTCCAGGTTTCTGCCCCGTAGGTGAGTACTGGTAAGACACAGCTATTATACACTTTTCTCTTGAGGGATAATGGCAACCTGCTGTTCATGATCTGAGAATGCCTGCCAAACGCACCCCAGCCCATTCTTATTTTTCTGATTATTTCAGTCTTATGATCCGGATCCGCCTTCACTACCTGCCCTAAGTAGATGTATTCCCTTACCACTTCCAGTGCCTCACTACCTATCGTAAATTGCTGTTCTCTTCCGAGACTGTTAAACATTACTTTAGTTTTCTGCAGATTAATTTTTAGACCCACTCTTTTGCTTTGCCTCTCCAGGTCAGTGAGCATGCATTGCAATTGGTCCCCTGAGTTACTAAGCAAGGCAATATCATCAGCCAATCGCAAGTTACTAAGGTATTCTCCATTAACTTTTATCCCCACTTCTTCCCAATCCAGGTCTCTGAATACCTCCTGTAAACATGCTGTGAATAGCATTGGAGATATCGTATCTCCCTGCCTGACGCCTTTCTTTATTGGGATTTTGTTGCTTGCTTTATGGAGGACTACGGTGGCTGTGGAGCCGCTATAGATATCTTTCAGTATTTTTACATACGGCTCGCCTACACCCTGATTCCGTAATGCCTCCATGACTGCTGAGGTTTCGACTGAATCAAACGCTTTCACGTAATCAACGAAAGCTATATATAAAGGTTGGTTATATTCCGCACTTTTCTCTATCACCTGATTGATAGTGTGAATATGGTTTATTGTTGAGTAGCCTTTACAGAACCCTGCCTGGTCCTTTGGTTGACAGAAGTCTAAGGTGTTGCTGATTCTATTTGCGATTACCTTAGTAAATAGTTTGTCGGCAACTGACAGTAAGCTGATCGGTCTATAATTTTTCAAGTCTTTGGCGTCCCCTTTCTTAACGATTAGGGTTATGTTAGCGTTCTTCCAAGATTCCGGTACGCTCGAGGTCATGAGGCATTGCGTATACAGGGTGGCCAGTTTCTCTAGAACAATCTGCCCACCATCCTTCAACAAATCTGCTGTTACCTGATCCTCCCCAGCTGCCTTCCCCTTTGCATAGCTCCCAAGGCTTTCTTTACTTCGTCCGGCATTACCTGTGAGATTTCGAATTCCTCTACACTATTCTATCTTCCATTATTGTCGTGGGTGCCACTGGTAATGTATAAATCTCTATAGAACTCCTCAGCCACTTGAACTGTCTCACCCATATTAGTAATGATGTTGCCGGCTTTATCTCTTAATATATACATCTGATTCTTGCCAATTCCTAGTTTCTTCTTCACTGGTTTTAGGCTTCTTCCGTTCCTGAGAGCATGTTCAATTCTATCCATATTATACTTCCTTATGTCAGCTGTCTTACGCTTGTTGATTAACTTCAAAAGTTCTGCCAGTTCTATTCTAGCTGTAGGATTAGAGGCTTTCATACATTGGCGTTTCTTGATCAGATCTTTCATCTCCTGCAATAGCTTACTGGAATCCTGTCTAACGGAGTTATCACTGACTTCTATTGCACACTGTTTAATGATGCCCACAAGATTGTCGTTCATTGCTTCAACACTAAGGTCCTCTTCCTGAGTTAAAGCCGAATACCTGTTCTGTAGCTTGATCTGGAATTTTTCTATTTTCCCTCTTACCGCTAACTCATTGATCGGCTTCTTATGTACCAGTTTCTTCCGTTTCCTCCTCAGGTCTAGGCTAATTCGAGTGCTTACCATCCTATGGTCACTGCAGCGCACCTTGACGAGCATGTCCACATCTTGTATCTTGTATGATGCCAGGGTTAGCGCAGAGTATGAAGTCTATTTAATTTCCAGTCTCGTTGTTCGGGCTCCTCCACGTCCACTTTCAGTTATCCCACTTGCGGAAGAAGGTATTCATTATCCGCATATTATTCTGTTCCGCAACCTCTACTAATAACTTTCCCCTGCTATTCCTAGTGCCTATGCCATATTCCCCTACTGCCTCGCCTGCTTCTTGCCTACCTTGGCAATAAAGTTGCCCATCAGTATAGTGTATTTTGTTTTCACTCTACCCATCGCCGATTCCACGTCTTCATAGAAGCTTTTGACTTCCTGGTCATCATGACTGGATGTAGGGGCATAGACCTGTACAACCTTCATTTTGTACCTCTTATTAAGTTTCACAACAACACCTGCCACCCTCTCGTTAATGCTATAGAATTCCTGTATGTTACCAGCTACATTCTTATTAATCAGGAATCCGACTCCTAGTTCTCGTCTCTCCGCTAAGCCCCGGTAGCACAGGATGTGCCTGCTTTTTAGCACTGTATACGCTTCTTTTGGCCTCCTAACTTCACTGAGCCCTATTATATCCCATTTACTGCCCTCTAATTCCTCTAATAGCACTGCTAGACTCGCCTCACTAGATAACGTTCTAGCATTAAACGTTGCCAGGTTCATATTCCAATGGAAGCCTGTCAGGAGCCAGGAATTCTTTGCACCCTCTGCTGCGTCGCAGGTCTGACCGCCGCCGTGCTCAGTTGCTTCGCAGCCGCTGGGGACTGAGGGCCGGGGTTTGATTGTTGTGTTCATATAGGAGGTTGTGGCCAAGTACTGCACCAGGGTGGCCAATCCTGCTCTGGTGAGGGAGTGCGTTACTGGTTCTGGTCACCGGGATCAGGCCACACACCAGGCCTGTTTATGCAATTTTATCAACACGCGGATTTTAAAAAAAAATCTGGTGGAAAATTGCGCGGCACCGGGATTCGAACCATGGACCTCTTGCACGCGAGGCGGGTGTTCTACCTCTACGCCACCGCTGCACCTGCATATGTGTACTCAACTACTGATGTGGAATTTGCTTATTATTACGGACCTTCATTGCAACCCTGCATGATTGGAAAAGCAGATTCTGTAGTTGTAATTTAATGAGCTTTCACATGTTCCATGGCACAGTTATGCTGGGTAGATTGTGCATATTAGAAGAAACCTCTGCACATCTTCATAGTCGCTTCAGTTTAGTTGCACATGTCCTAGGGCAAGGTCTTGTTGACTTGCCCTAGTTCAGCAAACTTTCTTTTATTCTTGCTTGCTTGATGTATGCCAAATGCACATCTTTTGCAAGTCTAAATGGTAGAAGCAAATTTATTTATAGGATGAAGCCATTTTATTAAAAGTAATGAAACTAATTTAGTAAATTTTTAGCCTGAGTACCTCATTGATACACATAAAGCCAACTATGCGATAATTATCGACTATTTCCATTGAAACTAAGACCTTATCTGGTATATCTGTGTATATTTAATGATGTGCCAAAAGTGCTTGTCACTGCGCCAAATCAGCCTTTTTTTTTTTTTTTGCCTGCACCAACACCTGTTCCAGAAAGTCAAACGGCTGTTCCACCACTGACCTCAGCAATGATGTGGGAGTAGTGACATAAGCTGTAGCAATTCTTTCTCACACAGTTTGCTAGATGTGGGCTTTTTGCTATTCAGTTTGGATGTATTAGTTAAATTACTTTAGTAACTGATATTTGATGAATATGTTTGTGCTCCATGGCTGGTCCACTTTTCTACAGCCAATGCTTGAATAGAATTTTTCCTATACTCTACGTGCCTCGTAAAGCATAACTCCATGTTGAGGTTGTTTGGCCCACGAACATGAGGCATGCAGATTTCTGTGGAGGGCAGGAATAGTGATTCAGGAAAAAATTGTACTTCATATGGGCACATTGAAATATGTGGCCACAAGTTTGGATCTTCGTTTAAGGTCAGATTAACTGAAAAATTGAATTAAGTGAAGTGCAATTAAAGGGAGGCCTAGTGCAGCTATCAAAAAGCTCATGCTGCCTGGATCGAGCCCTCTTCAATCGAGCTCTGCTCAGTGGCAACTGCTTCTCATTTCGTGGCTTGCATCCATTGATTTCACCACCCAGTAGCCACAATAATCTCGCATAAGAAACAGCGATGAACAGCACCAACCACAGCCAAACAATGTTTGGCAAAGCATGACTCTGAGTGATGTGAAAAGTTTGCTTAAAAATCCCATCTCCCAAAAAAGCATCAGTCAATGCTTTTTGTTTGGTTTTCCAGCCAAACCAGACACACCATGGCTGAGAACATACCTTTCTTGCTTCCTTTCTTTTTCTTCTGTGCATTCTTTACGCATTTGGCTAGAAAAGTATGAAAAGCACTTCTTTCAACGAAGGCATCCACTCTACCACTCTGTGTCCTTGTCTTGTCTTGAAAACAGTGTTCGTGTATGTTTTTTGACAGCAAACACATGCCACACTCACATGAAAGAATTTGTTTTATTTTCTACAGTGCAGTAAGAACTGAATTTGCTGAGCAGCTTCTTTATTAGTTGAGGAATCTGGAATAAGCACTAGAAAGGAGTTGTGAACACAATGGCCCTCCATCTTTAACACAGGTTACATACAGAAGGATCCTGCAGTTGGCCCCTGATTAGTGATGGCTCCCCCATCTTTCATTTCTGGCTTGAGTGATGAGATGCACATGGTTGTTTGGAAAACAAGGTCGACAGTACCCATTTACGACACTTGTCAGATAATCTTGAATCTTTCTTATATCTCGGTAGAAAAAAGAATTCTTTTTTTTTTTTTCATCAGTTTTTCTGGCTCTTTTTTACTTTCTTTAACTGTTGCAACTCATTGCTGGACAAGGGAAGCTGTGTGATGCATTCTGATTAGGGCAGATGAACGAGTGCTTAGCTCTTGTTGAGCAAAAGTGATAGCTCAGCATGCAAGGAAACTGAACTGCACCACCATCGCCGATTCTAGAGAGGTGGGGCCATAAGGAATGTATTATTCCACGCCCAGAGGCAAATAATATGTGCGACACAAAACCTGTCTTATTAAGTGCCTGTGTTGTTGGTGTATGGTGCACATGTAGCAGATCTAATGCTCAATCCTGTCAGCTCAGTTTTCATTTCCTGCATGCCTTGCTCACTGCTATGTCCATTTTTCTAGAATTGCAGCTTAAAAAATATACTTCCGTACTTCCCAGTCTTTACAGGGAAACACTTGACATCAATTGCGCATCTGATTGCAATGGCTTCCTTTTAATCTTTTCCAGGAGTTTGGAGCCCTCTCGTCAAAAGAACTGGAGCCCTCACATCAGGAGTAGCTTGCTACTTGTGGACCTAACAGTTTTCAAGGTGTTGACCACACTTCTAATTTGTTAGTCCTTGAGAAATTTAAAGCAGCAAATAGTACCTTACCTTGCAATGCATTTATTTCTGTTCTTGTTACAATGCTGTTCTTGTATATTGGTCTCAAGAATGAGCTTTAAATATGTAGGTTTGTGTATTTGCTACTGAAGAGTAAGAACCAGTATGTTTTCAAATAACAAAATAAAGTGGGAAACAACATGGGTGCATTCATGTGCATCCAGATGTTATGTTGGAATCAAATTGTGTATGCAGAGAGAGCACAAAAAGTAGATGGAATGCACTGACATATTTTAACACATTTAGTGCTTGCTTGGGCCTGGTTAAAAGCATCTTCTGTCATCTGATTTAGGTGTCAAACTTAAAAGAAATGTACATCTTGGTAGTACCTGTGTTCATTCAAGTTGCTCTCAATAAGTCTGGTTCATGCTTTTCCATTTCCATTTGACTGCACATTTCACTCCTTGCCATACTTCATAGACCACGTGAACCTTGACGTTCGTAACTACTGTGACATCTCATATGCAAGACTTGTGATCATCCTTTATATGTTACCCCACCCCTTATGTAATGCCCCAAAAGAGGTCTTTAAGGAAATAAAATGAAACAAAACCAAAAAAAAAGGTGATCATGCAGGTCTACCTGCTTGAAGCATTTGTTGTTGAATTTTTTTTATCACATGTGTTTAGTGCTTAGACACCTCCTGACAACGAAAACTTGAGTTGCCTCTGTGCAGTTCATTTTAGAGCTGTTGTGGTATTTGTAAGCAAAAATGAATTTGCTAACACATTGGCATTTATTGGCACTGCTAGTCAGGCCTGTCCTTTGCAGGTAGGCTCTCTGCCAGTCTGCCATCTTGTGCATGCTTGCCATGAAGTCTGGTCAGAGCCTATGTTGCACTCTCAGTTGAACACATCATGCAAATGTCAACGAACAATTGCATGGACACATTAAAAGTGGGTAGAATAGGCTATCCATAAAAGTTGCACGAAGACTAGTTGTTCTAATGTTGTGGTTCTAACTGTTGTAGCCAAGTCATGAAAAAAAATAATAATATGCATGGGGGCCATACAGGGTCAAATTCTGATGTGTAAACGCCAGACTGAACGGCCTGCATAAAGTATCTACCGGGTGACTCGATCGGGGGGGGGGGGGGGGGGAACTGACAGTCTCAGTGTGATGTGCAACCAATGCAATATTGGCTTCACTTAGCGTAAGCAAATACCTCACTTGTTTGCTGGACCTGGGAAGCCTTTGACACCAATGTCAGTTGCATGCTGTGGGAGTCATTGTAGTGCAGATAAGACAGATGCAAGGAACACAACAGCATGTGCATCTCCTCTGCGCTTCTCCAAGTATTGGCTGACTTGCTCAAAAACAATTTTTCAATTCAGTGCTGCTTGCTTGCAATGTTGTATGTTTTTTTGCGACCACTGCAGTCTCCTGGTTTCTATTGCTGTGTATAATAGCCTACAGCAAGCAAGCACCATTTACAAACAAAATAGTGTGTATGGTAACAGGAGTCCTGAACGGAAGGCAAAAGTTGAACAAGGGAAGTGCCCAGACTATGTATAGACAAAGTTTGCGGCATTGCAGTGCACACCGGCCACTTCATCGAGGTATGCAGCAACACTTCAAATGTGTCTTCGTCCAGTGTTTTCCCCCTAATTTGTTATGATTCACTTTTCTGTTACATTTTGTTGTTTGTTTCTTTAAGAGATAGGAGAGTGCACTTAAGCATTGTTGTCCTGAGTCGGCTTGTGCTGCATCTTTCCTGTGTAATAATAAAACAATGTTCTTAAGGAGCAGACAATGGGTGTGCACCTTAATTACTGTGCATCATCTTCTAAAAGTGATTTGTTTACAAATAACACCATTCTGAATCTTCTCTCCGGGCATACTTTAAAATTTTTCTCTTCTCTCACTCTCTCTATTTTTGTGTTTGTGTGTGTGTGTGTGTGTGTGTGTGTGTGTTGCAAAACAGACAATTCACAGGATTGTGCCTGTTCTGACACCACACTTGTTGTCGAGACATCCCCATTCTGCTCTTTGGCACTTTTGTTGTGTAATGCAAACAAGCGCACTGCCACAGAAGTGACCAAAATGCGTAGCTTTAACGCTCCTTTTGTTGACATTTGTATGTTGGAGCGTTCATAGAAATTATGCTTTAGAAAATTCATACATCAAGCATGAGCTCGGCTGTAAACTGTTGTGTTGCCAGCAGCAGAGTGTATGGTGGAATTATTTGACGTGACAACTGCTGCCGCACTAACTGTTATGATGTGCGTAGTGTTGTCATTCCTTTCCATCAGGAGTTGTCCGACGATTTCTCCGAGCTGCTGGAGTGACTTGATGTGGTGCATGACGACGACCAGGATCCCAGGCTGCACGAGCTGGGGCTGGGAGGGGTCGGCCGCCGGTATGGTACGGGTCGCTTGCGCGCACTGCACACGGATAAGCCTATGAAGCTGGTAGACAACCGCAATGCAGCCAGCCTGATGTTAAGACTGCAGCTGCTGCACAAGTTTTACTGCATCTGAAAGAACTTGGCTACTTTTGATGGCTGACGAAAGCGGAATTTCAACTTTGGGTAGAGATTTCAAAATTGAGTAAATGCCAGTGCTTGAATGACATGTTGGAGCATGATGTTTCAGTGCAGTTAAACCACTGCTGTTTTGTGCAGAAGTAAACAGTACTGAAGTACCAATGGTCCTGGCTGTTGAGATGACACTTAATGCAGAAAATCAAGTTGAGTTGAACAGGTTCATAGGCAAAGTTGGCATTAGGAGTACGAACAGTGGCAATGGTGAAGGTGTGTACTGTGCTGAAACTGTGGCATGGAGGCAATCGTGATTCAACTAGCCACGCGATTTTCTCTCTGCATGCATACTCGTGCTGCTTATTGTATTGAATACACATAGCACCATATCATACAGCTATGCCTATTTGTATTTATGCAGAACAGTAAGTAAAAACTTCCATTCATGTTGAAGAGGCATAAATGTGTGAATATTTACGGTGTGCACAGTCGACTTTCTTAAAGCCTGATGTGTAATAAAGGCGTGTGCCATTGGTGATGTGTCTGAGCCACATTTGACGCCACAGCATTAGCGCCGGTGATGCGTGATGCGGAATGCTGTAAAGGCCAGATTTCTCACTGCATCATTGACTTTATTGCTGTAGTATAATACGTGAGGAAGGCGGCGAGCAAACGGCAAATAGATGCCAAGCATGCGATGTGGCGCGGGTACACAATTATGCCGGTGTTCACCCTTCCTACTGGCTATAGGGCGTCTGCAAGAAACTGCCGAGGAAGTATAGGGATGTAGCAACACCCCGCTGTAGCATTCGTGTAAATGCAGCTTGTGGTCGCAATGCCAAAACATTTCTTGCGTAAATCTACCGACCATGGAGCATGTATGGACAGGAAGGGAAGCAACTGCTGAGCAGACGCGGTGTGGATGAACACCTCTTGAGGGGCATTCGGCCTTCCTATTGGCTAAGGAGTCCTGCAGCTTCCACAGTGCTGCAAGGAACTGCTGAGATAAGCAAGTTTAGCATCATTCCTCATTTCCAGCTTGTTTGTACCTCATCCCGATCACCATAGTCTCTCCTACAATAATTACTAGAGGGAACTCTGGTGCTGCGGTCATTCAGCCACTATGGAAATGATGGTTAGTACATGGATTTGTCCGATCTTTGTGCTGGTGGATTCAGACGTTCATGTGGCTTCATTTATTACGCTTTTTCTCTCTTCATAGGCCTAAATTTCAAGGCAGTCTATACTTTTCTTTTAGATGCAGAATAAGAGCCTGAAAACATGCATAATTGCTGCTAATTGCAGTGGTTCTGCTTGTTCATGCTGCAGTGGTTTCAATACTGGGCTTCTGTGCTAGAGGTCTTGTGTTCGAATCCTGCGGCCAGAGAATTTTATTAATTTTTAAGTATTTACAATGCAGTACTTTCTTAAAAATGATCACATTGCAAAGTCACGAAGCAGTTTAAAGCCAGAAGGACAAAGTTTGGGCAAATTTACATACTGCCCATCATTCCCATTATGGTGGTCACCGTAAGTCCCATGCTTGCTGGACCGTTCTGCTTTCAGCTTCTGTAGACACAAGCGCCACAGTTCCCTTCAGTAATTGTATGAAACTCAATGCCCACCACTGTACTAATGCATCCCCTAGAAGCTCCAAAACTTGTCAGAGCTGTTTAACTGCGAACATAGCGGAGGTTTTTTTGCACCACTATCCATGACGCCTCGCATGTGCCCAGTTCGATCCAAATTGACGCCTGTTGGTTGCTTTCTGCCATGAAAGCAAGAAATAAATGGTGAAATCTGCTATCACTTAGTCTAATCTCATGCCGAGAACAAACCATTTGGTATGTTGAGTTATTATTGAGGTCAGCTTTTTGTTTTGAAAGCTGCTAGGCCTACGGAGATGGGTGTCGAACCTTAGTCACGGCTAGGGTTGCATCTGCGAATACGCAGAAGCTTCAGCCATCGCGCTAGCTATTAAAACTAAGGACGCTCTAGGACAATCGTCGATAACTCTTAACAGATTCACAAGTCGCATGTAGACTCTTTCTCACCGGGAGGCTACCACACAGCACCACTCGCCCATTAGGATCCAACCTAACGCAGAAACACATGATCATCTGGTGCCCGGGTCACGCAGGACTCGAGGGCAATGAGAGAGCGGACGGCGCAGCTCGTGCTTTTATCAACCGAGCGGCCGACCACTCTGACGAAAACCCCTTTTTACCACGAGACATCCTTGAGCACCAACGGCGCGGGCGAAGAAAGTACAGTCCACTACACCTTGACCTATCCAGGCAGGACTCTTATGACTGGCACCGAATACAGACGCACACATTTCCGAACCTTTATTTGAAAAATGCCATTCACCCAACGCTGTGCAGCGTTCGCTGTCCTTGGTGCGGAGGCCGGCCAACTCTCGCTCACATTACGTGGGACTGCCAGAACAGGCCACCCGAAATTAATACACCAAAAATAGCCGGCAAACTTTCCAGAAGGGAGCAGTGGGAGACTTGGCTCGCCAGCGAGGATCGGGAGACGCAACTAGCGCTCCTCGACCAAGCACGGCGGACCGCTCAAGCCAGTGGGGCCCTGGATTAGGGGCTCCACCCACTCGCTTTCTGCATTTTTTTTTTAATAAACATTTCGATATATTAGTAGTGGTTTGATTTCAACTTAGCGGATGGCGCCGCAGCACTAGCGCTGACAATGCGTTGGCAATGCGCAATGCTATAAAAGCGTTATTCCTCACTGCATCATGTGCTCGGCTTAATGGACAGCTACATACCCGGAAGGTGTGGCAAATATTGACTATTCTAGGCCATGCAAACCCGAGACATAACTAAACTGCAAATGTTGGAACATAAAATGCAGAGGAGCTAACTGCTGAACTTTTGCACATATATTTTTTTTTAATCAATAGCAACGATCATCTCTTACCAGATTACGGCGAGTACGGTTATGACAGCACCAAAGGCATCGACCCACCTTCTCCCCTTCATGAATTACATGCTGCCATACAGAACTTAAAGAGAACACTGCCTCCAGAGTAGATGGAATCACTTTGCAGATAATTTTCAAGAGGCTCTGCTGGAATATACAAACATAGAATGGGAAAAAGTAATTCCAAAACAGTGGAAGGCAGCAGTAGTAATACCACTTCCCAAGCATAGAAAACCATAGGACAAAATATCTAATTTCTGGCCCATATCATTAACTTTCTGTGTAGGAATATTAATGGGTAAGATGGTTTTAGAACTACTTCAGTGGCACTCGGAAGGCTTTTAACTTTTACCTGACAATCATAGGCTTCAGAAAACGTCATTACTCGGGACGCTGCGCTGAGGATGAGAAACCAGGTAGTCGATTTACCAAGTATAGATCGGCTAAGAACAATCATGGGGGTTGATATGCAACAAACTTGATAGTGTCACCTACTTCGCAATTCTAGAAAACCTCAACGCAACTAAACTGAGACCTAGAGTATACAGCTGTGTTGGACTTCCCAAGTGAAAGGACTATTATAGTGAAACTTGAGCCATGTCTCATCTAGCCATCCAATCACGCACGTAACATCTCAAGGTTCTATTCTCTCACGGACTTTATTTAACATTGCGATCATGAAGCTACCCACATTACTAGAAAAAATACCAGACCTACAACTTAATCTGCACGTTGATGACAACTGTTTGGTGCAGTCGAGGATCACCAGGATGGCAAAAACATTACTCAAGGTGGACTAGATGCTGTATGCAGGAATGCACCGAAACAGTAGGGCTAGAATGTCCCCCTCAGAAATCGCAATGTATTGTCATTAGTGAAGACGTAAGCAAGCGAGCCTAAGCATGTAAGAAATTAATAAAACTCTGAGTGAAAGATGCACCTTTACCCTGTAAGAATACCATTAGAAGTTTCGGTTTCTTTCTGCAGGACAGTGGTAAAGCAATGACATCGCACGCAGAAGTTGACTGTACAACTTTAACAGATCCTTGCAATGATGCATAGAGTAACTAGACAAAGGAAAGAACATGAGCAATGCAAAGCTACAGAAGCCCTGATCTTCTCCCTACTATCTACCATATGCTAAGATAACGAACACACTATGCA
This sequence comes from Dermacentor variabilis, assembly GCF_050947875.1. Lineage (NCBI taxonomy): Eukaryota > Metazoa > Arthropoda > Arachnida > Ixodida > Ixodidae > Dermacentor > Dermacentor variabilis. Next base: position 1,695,822 of record NC_134570.1, read on the forward strand.
AAAAGATGTACATCATAATTAGAACATGTACTAGACTTTCCCAGAAGTTCCTGATTTCACACCTCGCCATAAAATTGAAGCAAACAGCATATTTAGTTCTCTAGAATACAGAATAGACAACCGCAATCAGGTGCGAATACAAAGATCTCAATAATCGCATCCGGGTTGACGAATAAGTAAAATTTCGTTATAACGAACTAATGGATATAACGAAGCAATCGTGATTCCCCTTGAAATTCCAACAGATGCCCATGTATTGAAAACCTCGTTTTAACGAAGCTAAAATTTCCTCGCAATGAGTATAACGAACCTGTTTTGGAGCGCAGCTCTTTGGTGTCCCCTCCTGCGTTTCGCAGCGCCGTCGTGCCTCGATCGACATAACCAGCTCCGTAGCCGGAGCCAGCGCGCTGCTCTAGATGAGCGCGCTCCTGGCGCCATCTCTCGCACACGGCGCTAGCCTTGCTCTCTTCGCACCTCATCCAATGCCACGCCACCCATGTGCGGCGGCAGTCAGAGCGCCGGCTCGGTGGCGGCTGATCTCGATGATATGCTGCTGCCCAAGCCGAATCGCAAAGCCACCTTCAGTTGACTCGCCAGCGGCGTCAGTAAAAGTCGTTGTCATCGCTGCGCAACGTTCCTATGCACGTACGCGCTGCCTCCCGCAACCTCTCGATAAGCGAGGCAGCTGCGCCAAGCTGCGTTTCGTTTGCGGCGGCTGGTGCGAAATGTTCCGCACGAGATGGATTGTCCGAGGCTCACGGGTGGTTCATATTATGATATAATCAGTCTGCCTATATAAGTAGTTTATTCTCAGCTAGTTCCTTCCGAGTCATAGCGAGGCAACCGTTGGAAGTCCTTCGTCTGCCGCTGCTGCTGAACGAGCTTCCCGAGTAGCAGTGATGCCAACTCAGGTCAACGTTCTATCCCTAAAATGAACCTCCAGAAATCCCTAGATTTAAAAAATCTCTAGATTTTCTTTGTTTACTTGTTAATGTGGCAATTTCAGATGTAACAAAGTCTCAGCGCAGTTCACTCTTTGTTCCATTTGTTATACATTTTATCAGAGATAAATAAATGCGTATTAGCCACATCTGTAGCTTTTTTCTTAATTTTTTGTAGAGTTATTATGCATAGAGGGTCGACAGATGGCACCACCAGATAGAGGGGGAGTCAGCAACGACACTCTGCTGACTCCCTCTGTATCTGAAGTGAACTTCGAGCAGACGACTCCCGTTTCACCGCCTTTCGAGCTGCTCCTTCAGCAGGCTCATCTTCACGCGCAAAGAACCCATGCAGCCCTTTAAAAAAAGAATGGTCCCAAGTTGAAAGAGCTCGACATTGTCTGCTAAGCCCCGTCATCACATCAAGGTATTTTATTCAGACAACATTAACAGTCTTTTAGAGCGCAGCTCTTTGGCGTCCGTTCCTGGGTTTCGCGTCGTCGTCGGCGTTGTCGTCGGCCTCGTAACCAGCTCCGCCCCCCTTTCATCCCCCCAGCGCTAGCAGCGACCGACTGATACCGCTGGATGCCGCTGACGCCGCTAGAGAGTCAAGATAACGTGACTGCATAGAACACCGTCGCCGCCATGCAGAAAGAGGAGGAAAGGGTCCCCCCCCCCCTGTTCTTGTGTGGCGGATAGGGTGCTCTTCAGTTGCCGACGCGCCGGTTGTTTCACGTAGGCCCCGGCACGTCGACGAATACGTGACCACCTTCCCACGGCTAGACCTGGTTCTTAGCGCTGCGGAAGCGAGGGTATCATATTGTTTGTGTCGGCATCGGCGGCGTTGTCCCTGAAACCAACTCCGCAGCTGGTGTTGACTCACTATCGGCGTCAGCGGCATCAGTCAGTCGCTGCTATCTCTTCCCTCCTCCCTTTATCGTGTTGTCCGCTTGCTGCGCGCGCTTCTGCCCCCATCGTTTGCCGCTGGGTGTACACGCCGCCCCCCTCCCCCCTCTTCCTGCGAGTCTCCGGTTGTCAAAGCGCCGGCTCGAACTTAATTCCTTTCTTCGCTCCTCCTCCAATGCAACCCCTGTGCGGTGGCAATCAGAGAGCCAGATCGGTGGCGGCGGATTTGTATATGTGCACCGCCCGAGCCGAAATTGCCGCTGCCGTTCGCCCTGTGCGGTGGCAATCAGAGAGCCAGATCGGTGGCGGCTTGACATAAAGACAAACAGCAATTTCCTAACACTTATGCGGGAGAACATCCCGTTCCTCTCGCTCGTAACGCGTCCCACGGCTGTGACAACCTCGCGAGGCACTTGTATAGATCTCGTCTTTGAGAATCAAGCATTGGTGTACCAAGTCGAACATATATCAGTCTATTTCTCCGACCACAAAGCTTCCTTCATGACTGTCAAGAACTGTTAGTGGAGTCTTTGTTAAAGGAATACGTGTGAAAAAAAAAAATTCTGTGATAGCGCATACATGTGTTGCTCGATTTCTTTGCCTCAATCTATCGAAAAGGTGAAACAGCTTATTTGCTGCGCTCAAATTTCGCATTAGGAAGTAACGTAATCGTCGGTAATTTTTTTATGATGCGCACAGAAAAACGAACATGTTGGACTTCGTTAAAGTCCCCTTCTCGCCTCAAATAGAACACTCAGATGCGGTGAAATGGCGTACCTCACCCGACAGTTCTTTATTTATCAAAGTCTCAATCAAAGATTGTCAAACAGTAGTTGGAGCGACTAAGAAATGACATCACGAGAAACTGACATCCCTAAAAATGTAATCTTAATTGCTATAGTTATAGAGCAGTGATTAAGATGTAGAGTTGGTAATTACAAAATCAGAAAATGGTTCCTTAAAACTGAGAATATACATGTTGTTTTGGTTGCGCAGCGCGTTGCAACGAAGTGGTCTAGCATACGCGGAAAATGCTTTTCTTTAAAAAAAAAAAAACGCTGCACAGTAGCACTTTCTTCAATAACATAAAAACACGTACGACGCAAATGATACTGTATGCAAAGATAACGTAAACGCGCGTGCAGTGTCGATGTTGACGCGTTAAGATAGGTTTCTTAACACTCTAGAATTATTATATGGCACACAAACAAGGAATTGAGACACGCACACAATCTTAAACTCTTAATCATCGTACATATCTTTGTTCATCCTCTTCAAATGAGAAGGAGTGATCTTGAAGCTGTAACAGCAGCTGTCCATCAAGGTTCTTTTTGCATGCAGCAAACCGCACAACGCCTCTATCGACAATCTGTTTTTTTTTTTTTTTTTGCTTTGTTTTCAGCAGGTTGACTTGCGAAAATACGCGTTCGACAGCAGCGCTGTGTGGTAGGCACAAAAGGTTCTTCATAAAACTTGACAGCAGGGGGTACTCTTGTGATCCGTCTCCTTTTTTCATTTGAGACACTTTGTGCCAGAACTGGCTCGCAGGCAAGTCAACGTGGTCGCTCAGCTCCATGTTGCGAAGAAGTCGCCATTCCCTGTCCAGTTCGTTCACTTCATTTTCTTTCACGATCAGGGGAAAGGAGACCGCAAGAGACGCGATTGATGGTACTGTCTTTCCCAGGACAACTTTCGGGTCTATGACTCGAAGGTTTTTCATCTGTTCACTTTTTAGGGGGAACCGCAGGTAGATCTGGTGAGCTGCTTCAATAAAAAACTATAAACACCGCAGCCGAAAGTTGTGAACCTGATTATCGTTTAAGCCGTGCGTGTTACCGGCTAGTGCGGCAGTTGGCTTTGCTCCGAGGTAAATTTCTTCCAATGGCCGGAACTTGGCTGGGTCTTTGTACCACACATCGGACAACGGCGTGGCCTCCAGGTAGTCTCGCTTGATGTAGCATTCCAGTATGCATTTCAGCATGGCCGAAACCTTTTCATGGAGCAAGTGAATTCTGGTTTCTTCCGACTGCATTTCCTTATTTAGGTTAGTGAAAAAAGGCAGGACGTACTCAAGAAACTCGAGGTAGAGTTTCGTTGACGGGTCAGTCAGTTTTTCCAGAATGGCTTTTGCAGCAAGCAGGCGGTCGTCAGTGGCTGCTTTTTTGAAAAACAAAATCAGGGCAGGCATCTGCTCAAGCAAGCGTGTCACAACTTGGAGAGACAGCCACCTTGTTTGGCTTGGGTGCAAGCTAGAGCTTGTGCGGTTTCACCTCTGCCAGCTTCTGGAATTCTTGGAAGGCAGATGTCTGCTTCGGCGACAAAAAGTAATTGAAAACATCGCGTGCCAGATCTTCAACTCCTCTTGGAAGTGTTTTACACGCATACGAGGCGCACAAATGGCACGAATGGCAAACGCACTTCATAATGAAGAGGCCTGGAATTTCTGCTTGTAGCAGCGACGCGACGGAATGATGTGCACCCATCATTACGTTCGCTCCGTCGGCCGCAAAACCAATCAAATTTTTGTCGTACCGTCTCGTACGGAATTTACGCAGCACTGAACACCGCCTTTAAGCTAGTGTAGAGAGAGCTAGCAGTCGCATCACTGACTGGTACTAAGTCCAAAAACGCATCCATTATGCCGCCGTCGGCGTTCATTACTCGGGCGACAAGTGACAGATGCTTCACCGTAGCCTTGTCAGTGGATTCGTCCACCATAAGGGAGAACTTCTGTGTGCGCAAAAGCTCACAGAGCTCTTCGCGACTCTCCTCTCCAAGCACATTCTTTATGATTGCAGCGCACTTTGTCCGGCGGCAACTTAAGTTCTTTGCAATCTGCGAGTCGTCACACGACGCCTTGACAACATCAACTAAATGCCCCATGGCATTAAAAGGTAGATTGTGTTCCGTGAAAAACGCGGCAAGTCTGATTTCAGCCTCTTTGACCGATTTGTCTACTTGAGTTTGCCCACTTATTGAAGGCATGGATGTCAGCGCGCGGGTCAATTGCAAGCTTGCAGCGCTTTTCTTGTGCTTGGAGCTTGCAAGGTGGCGGTCGATATCTGATTTTCCAATCTTTACAATCGGGTCTGCATGCTTTGCAGGAAAAGTACAAGGGCCCTTTTTTACTGGCTGACAACCACCCTCTGTACTTCGGATCCGCTTCCCATTTGGTCAAATATTTTTGGTCGTACGCTTTCGCTTTCTTTTTGCTTGGCTCAGCATCATCAAAGTCTCCTGGTCCAGAAGTTGCCATCTGACATGCAGCACGTTTGAACGGTGAAGGTACGCGGTGAGCGTAAACGTAGCGCGTTGATGCTGACACTACAAGTCAAAATATTCAACTTTTTTCTTTCGTAGAGCAGCGGTCACTCGTAGCGCCAGAGATATCACACGCACGATTAAACAGTTTGAAAGTCATATATGGTTTCGTTTTACCTCACTGTGCAGCAGCCGATTATTTCGCGTTGCAGAACTGCTGTCGCCATCTATCGGCTTGGCAGAACACCAAAAATAGATTAGCAGTAACTAGCATTTTTCATAGTATTTTCTGTTTGGAAGGCAATATAATCAGATACGCCTGCCTTGAGGCCGCCTAAAGTAACAATATATATGGCCTCTTAAAATCCCTAGATTTCACAAAAAGACGCTAGATCCCTAAAGCAAAGAAAATAAGGTTAAGCCCAGGATGCGAAGCATACTAGCCTTTATTGTAGTTGTTGAACCACTGTTTAGCCTGGTGAACTGCTGTTGCTTGACTATATTTGGTTCGCCTAGACGAAGAAACAACTCATGCAGGCGAGCGCACGAGCTGAGACCCGGCTATGTAGCTACGCGGCCGCAAGCGAGCGCACCAGTTGAGCCTCCGCTTTTTCAGCTGTTATGACGTCATATGGTAGCTACGCGGCCGCGCGCGGCGCAGCAAGGTAGAGCGTGGTTGTGCGGCTAGTATGCTTCGCATAAAATCTCTAGATCTAGGGATAAATCCCTAGGGTTGGCATCACTGCCGAGCAGAGACCCTACGCCGAACAAGGCATTGGTGCAGCAAGTCTAGCATATATCCATCTATTTCTCCGACCACAAAGCTACCTTCATGACAGTCAAGACCTGTCTAAAACTGGTACAGCGCAGCACACAAAGCAAGAAACAGGCCGAGTCGGCCAGATAATGGAAACAGTTTAGAATGTACAATTTTTAGAATGCAATACCAACTAGACGCAATCCTCAACCCTAGTCAAGAGCTGGCAGTGGAGTGTTTCTTGAAGTGAAGAATAAGAAGTTGTAACTGTGCAAACATTTCTCGCTCGAATTATTTGCTGCAGTATTGGGAGCGAGGACTTACGGAGTCGCCATCTGTCGGAAGCGCCTCCCTAGCGTAGTATGCGGCCACGGCGGCCGCATTTCGATGGGGGCGAAATGCGAAAACACCCGTGTGCTTAGATTTAGGTGCACGTTAAAGAACCCCAGGTGGTCAAAATTTCCGGAGTCCTCCACTACGGCGTGCCTCATAATCAGAAAGTGGTTTTGGCACGTAAAACCCCAAATATTATTATTATTAGCGTAGTATGAGGTATAACACGGCGCGCTCCTCGCAGGTTTCGTTTACGGCGCTCAATAAGAACACCACGCGGCAGCCCTCCTGAAAATTTATGTAAGCACTCTCAAAACGGGGGAAGTTTAAACTTCCCCCGTTTTGAGAGTGCTTACATAAATTAAGTAAAATTTTACTGTCGAAATAATAATCTCGGGCAAATTGAAAGAACAGAATCGTTCACAGACGATATATCTCTTTGCCGAATACGTACAGTTAAAGCCCCTCCATCTACGCGCCACTGCCGCTTTCTTAAGTAGCGACAACCTTTGTTGTGCGACGCCTTTTCACCTCACACCAAATCCGGTTCCGGTATTTCCGGTTCCGGCATTTCCGGTTTAAAAATTTCCGGTTCCGGCGTTTCCGCTTCCTGTAGTTGCGCTGCGGGAATTTCTGCTTTGACTGCTGTTAGACGATGGTGAGACGCCCGCGCGTGCTTAGCAGAGCTGTGGCAGTCACCATAAGAAGAATGCAAAGGGGACAAGCTGTTGTATTCCGCTGAAGTAGTAGTTCGCGGTCGCTGTTGTCCAAATGCACGAAAAACGGCAGTGGTCTCCAAGCGCCCAGGCACTACATTCCGCTGTACGTTGTCGCTTGTGCCACAACCCGTCGCAGGTGGACGCGAATCAGCGAACTCGAGCAGATCGCTGGTTACAGTAGGCGGTGGTTCTTGGATGGAATCGCATTCGCAGTTTCAACCGCAGCTCGTGCAATTAAAGCCTCTCCAGTGGCGCGAAAGTAAACAACGCTAAAAAACAAAGTGTCACTTCCACTCAGAACAGGAAGCTGCAGCTACGTAAGTTCCGCTTGACGCCGGAAGCTAAGGGGGTGAGTGGGAGAGGGGCGTGGAGGAGGAGGGCAGGTTGGCGGTACTTAACCTGGTCAGCGGAAACGTGTATGGAGGGGCTTTACGTACAGTGAACGCCACTGCGCGCGGTCGCCGCGATGGAGTCTCCCGAACCGGCTTCTTGCACAAAAGGTTGGCAAACGCTGAGAGCAAACTATGTGAAATCTGTTCTTATATTGGGCTGTCTGTATAACCAAATGGAGCATAACAGAATGCAGCGTCAGTGCAGCGATCGAACGGGTTCGCAGCGACCGGCTGCGCGCCTGCATGCATATCCGTGCACAATGTTTAACTTTCGCTGCGTGCGCGTTTTCGCACCGTGCGGTGAGCTTTAGGCCGCAGAATATGAGCAGTTAACAGTACACAAGCAACCATTGTTGCGTGAACACTATCAGAACTGTTCAAAAATAATTTCGTTATAGAAAATACGACGCCTACAGCGACTGTGATGTGCCGTCGCGACGATTCAACAGGGAGTTTTAGAATAGGGGCCCCAATAGTTTGGGGCCCCAAAGAGCTTTGCGGGTGTTAGCGTTGGGGCACGTAGGCCTAGGAGTGAAGAGTTTTAGAATAGGGTTTGACGTTTGCGGATAGCATCTTGCGCTGACAGCGCCACTACGGTATGGTGGCTAGAGGGGGAGGTGTCGGCATCGGAGCACCGGAGAGGCAGCATTTTTTCAGGACGATGCGGCGGCGCTGCTGTCGGCTCCGAGATGCCTCCCGTACGCTGGCTAAGGTCCGCTGCGGTTATTTGGCTCCACTGTAAAGTGCTTTCTCGCTCCGCGGCTTCTTGGGGCGCAATACGCGCATCGGAAAATGATTTTCAAGGCTAGGCGACTAGCACTGCAGCTGGCCTAACGTACTATGTACTAAATTTTGGTCATTATATCGCCGCGCTTTAGCTTCGCGCTCAGTGCAACACATGTGAAACTCATAATTGCACCAAACACAAAGCTTCCGCAGTAGGCGGTTGTTTGCAGTTTGCCAGTGGCGCTTTAACATCTTAAGGGACTATTATGGGGTGCCGTATGCAGTTCTGCCTGGCGTGACTTTAATAGTGTCTTGAGTTACAGGCGCTTGTCCTAATCGTCTACTGGTTGGTGCGCGCCTCAGTTGAAACGGGCCGCTCGAATGAACCATGATTATTTCAAGTTTATTTAGTTTTGCGATGAAAGGTAGAACTGTAGACACCAATGGTCAAAACTCAGCTTAATGAGAGCGTTAAGAAAAATTTGGTTTCCGATATTAGAAACCTGCAAAGAACTAGTGTTCGCATATTAAGTACCACTCAGATAATGCCAAAAATGCCTTAAAAAAGAATATTTATTGTTAATGAAATAATGCACACGACTCTATATACATGGGTGTTAGCTCTCAAACAAACAATATGACACGAAATGGAGCGCAAATCCAATATATAATTGAGGTATATACCCAGAAACGGTGAACAAGGTGCAGTGCAAACAATAATTTGTCGGGTGGGAAATTCTGTTCAGATATGCAGATATTGCTGGGCATACAACGTGATGTGAACAATTCTTGTTTTACATATACAAACGCTTTATGTTGGTCTTGCTGATATAAACTTTGCAGTTATGTTGTGCGCCTCAACTTGAGGTATTTCATTTTTTCTCGCTTCCCTTGCTTCGATGCGTTCTATCCTGCGACAAGGACGTGCAACCTCGTGATGACAAAAAACCCTATCACTTGGTTGGTGATTTCTACGCTATGCTGCGCACAGCCAACCATATCCAGCTTATTTATTGACAGGCGCAGGAAATAAGGCCCATGGTGCTGTCAGCCTTCAACTTGTTAAAGCTGAAACAATGCGTGAAGGCATATTCCATCGCAGCAACCAAGTCTTTTAGTGCCTGAGATGGGTAAAGTAGGCCACCTCTATCCATGTGGTTGGTAAGGCACGACTCTTCCGGAAGCAAGCGCGAGTCTTTTGCTTGAAGCAACAGCTAGAGAACACTCTTCGTACTTTGTTCTCATTAGCATTTTCCTGGTAACATACCCGCTAACGTAGTAGAGTCGCTATTTGATCCCACCATTTCACGATGATCTGGCATCGCATCACAATGCTTTACCATCTCGTGAACTTCATTTAGGTGGCCCACATCCAGGAGATCATCCAGCTTACTCTGCATACCGACCAAAATTTTTCCAGTGGCGTGGGTCAAGAAGGCTACTCAGAACTCCTTATGACAAACAAACAAAAGCGGGGAACGCGAAGCTAACTTCACCAGACTTCACGACGCGCGCTTGGAGCCGGAGAGATTGCTCAAACACATCACGCTAGGCGTCTCGGAGACGACGAGCGCGCCACCTGTCGCTGTCATGAAAAAATGCCGCACCGCCATACGCGGCGCAGCCCAGCTATGGTGGCCATAGCCCAGCCGATGCTGACACCTCCCCCTCTAGCCACCATAACTACGGCGTCAAAGAAAAACTATTAGAAATAATTAAATAAATTATACCATTTTATGATAGGAATAATAATCTTTACTTGCGTGTATTCGCGTTTAAGTACAATTTAGAGGTTATTCTCTGTAAGCAGCAAACAATTAGTTGCGCTTAGTTTTGAGCAAACCAACTTTACTAGCCTTCACCAGCCAAGCCTAGCCGTGTTAGGCCTACGAGCCATAAAATCCACAATCGAATTCAAAATCAGCGGCGTCTAATGAGTCAATCTTCATAACACACGCTAGTTGAGAGAAAGCGATAACCGCACTCACTTCTCCTAGCTTGCGAACTTGACGCGTTACCGCGAATCGAACCCAGTTTTGTGCTAGGTTAGAGCCGTCGCTTCGATGGGTGCCGCCATGTTTGCCGACGCAAAGCTTTTCGGGCCGCTGAATCGGTGAAATAGCGTTCCCAACGCAAAACCCAAACGGAGTTTGCGTCTTGCGCATGCGCAGTGGCTTCGACGCTATTTCTTTGGGGCCCCAAAACGTTTGGTGCCCCTATTCTAAAACTCTCTAATCTTTTTTTTTCCTTCTATATTCTTGGACGTTTCAATATTATTTCTCAAGTTGCGTCGCACTGTATGTTTATCGTTTTTCTCAACGTGCGATTTCCCGCTACTTCTTTTTCGTAATCCAGTGCATTAATTCATAACACAAACATATCATGACCATAGTCATGCCTTTTCTAAATGTGATTTTTACCATGTCCCTTTCGGTTCACGTGAACTTGCCAGTATCTAGCATCAACAAGTTCATAGACCAAACCGTATTAGCCGGGCAGCGGGAACGGGCGAGCGTCTCATTGCGCGTTTTCCGCTGCTCACCGACCATCGCAGTCCCGGTGCCGTAACAGAAATCTTCCTCGCCTCTGTGCTTGCAGCATACTCGAGTTGTAGCCGATGGCTGTCTGCCGGTTCTAAGTTTCGCCAGCCAAGCTTCACGCAGCTCCTTGCCCTGCGGCTACGTGTGAATAAGGCTGACACAGGACTCCGTTGCGTACGTCCGGCACTGCGGCACCGAGCAGTAGCCTACCATGCAGTACGCCTCCAAAGGCAGCCACTACCTGTTATAGTGAGTGCAGTCCTTTCAAATGTTGTCAAGCAGACACCCAAAGCGGGAAAGCCTCACCACTTAATCAGAGCCGCAGCGCAGAAGCAGCCGACGCGGCCGCTGTGTCCACGTGGTCCCTCATGCCACGTCACGCCGACGGCGGCGCCATCTTTTCCAGTGGTGGAGCTCGCCACCAATATAGAAAAGCCGAAACAGCTGAAGAGCTGCGCTCAAATTTCGCATTAGGAAGTAACGTAATCGTCGGCAATTTTTTTTCCCGCAACGAGCATTTACTGACTATTTTAGTACCCGTCATAGCGCGCGACGTTCGCGTTTCCCGTGCGCATCAACGATACGAGGTATCTACCGTGCGAGTTCCCGCCGCCAGAAAGGAGATGGACGACGTCAAACGGAAGCGCAAAACGATATCAATCGAGCAGAAGGTGGCTATGCCGAAAGCCGTCGAGTCCGGCTTGAAGAAGAAAAAAGTGACCGAAGATTTCGGCATAGCGTTGAGCTCGCTGTCGACGATTTTGAGCAGCAATAAAGCTGCCACCACTACTGCCGCACGTAGCGTAAAACGCGACAGAAAGACGCTGCGAGCCCCCGCTTTCGATTAGCTGTAGAGAAGGCGATCTTCAAGTGGTTTTTGGACGCAAAGGCAAGCGGCACTCCTCTGAGTGGGGGCACTGTTGCAGCGCAATGCGAGGGACTTCGCGTGCATCATGAGGCACGACGATTTTGTGGCGAGTGTCGGCTGGCTGCAGCGTTTCAAGGAGCGCAACGTCATCGTCGGCAGGGCTGTTAAGGCCGATCCACACGACGGACCAAATTGCTCTTTTGGACCGCGGTCCGCGCATCACGGGATAGGACGTCACCAGTTCGTGCGTACCGCCGTTGGCCCGCGCAAGACCGCGGCCCTCGCGGTCCAACAAATTGCCGAGGCTTTTCCCGCTTCCGTTTTGGCGGCGGACCGCATGCAAACCGCAGCGATTTTGGCTTAGCCAACGAATGTTGTCCGGCAACAGAGTGTCTTCAGCCAAATCCAATCTAGTTTTCGGCTCAGCAAATGCCAGTCGTTTCATGTTCGCAGTTCCGCCTACACGTTCGTGCAGCAGATATATTTTTTAAACACTGTGTCCTCTTGGAGTGACGAGGAGGTTTCTTCATTTTGTATACCTCGTTGAGCAGTTCCCGGCTTTGTGGGACTCGAGCCGGTATGATAACAGCGATAACACTCTGGCCGAGAGTGTAGCTGGTTGGTCTGCTCTGCCGTCTGCTATGGCGGTCCGCCGTGTGGATGTGCTCTGCGCCGGTCCGCGGCGGGCCGTGATGTCGCGTCAAGTGACCGAGCGGCCCGCGGACTTGGTCCGTCGTGTGGATCGGCCTTTAAAGCAGAGCAAGGTCCGCGTAACCGTGTTGTTTTGTGCCAACATGGATGGGTCGAACAAGGTGTCGGCCCTCGTGGTCGGCAAAAGTGCTTCAAAGGCAAACGAAAGCTCCAAGTGAGTTATGTGTCGAACCGTAAGGCTTGGATGACGAGAGAAATTTTCGCGGCTGCAGCGGCTGGGCAAGCTGAGCCGGAAGATATGCCTCGTACTGGGCAACTGCGCGGCCCACCACACTGCCGCTGTGCTCAAAAACATCAAGCTATGCTTCTTGCCGCCAAACTGCACTGCAGTTGTGCAACCCCTCGACCAAGGAGTTATCATGAACTTTAAGTCGGGCTACTGCAAGCGTGTGATCGACCGGATTCTGCACAATATGAGCATGAAGCGCGAGTCCACGATCGACTTGTACATGGCGATCGAGATGCTACCGGCTGCTTGGATGGCTGTACCGGCAAGCGCGATCGCCAATTGCTTCCATCATGCCTCATTTGGCGTCAGCAGCGGCGGTTACGGCGAAGATCTCGGTGCTGCCGCCAATGAGGGTGCCGCGGGCGACCGAGCCCTAGCGTCGTGGGACGCTCTCCTTGACGCCGGCGTTGTGCCCGACTGCGACCTGCACGTACGTCAGTGCCGATGCTGACGCGGTGACGACGGAAGAGCTAACGGAGGCGGAAATTGTGCGCGCGGTTACGGGGGTGCCGAATGACGACAGTGACGAATGTGTCGACGACAGCCCGGAGCCGAATATTGGCGAACCCGACGCCCGCACCAGCGCTGGATGCGGCAGACCTGCTGCGCCGCTTCTTTGGCGCTCGCGGTGACGGCGAGCACGCGTACTCGAAGTGGCGGCTACAGCTGAAAAAGTCATCATTCGCCTCAAGAAGACGAGGCAAAAATCTGTCAAGGACTTTTTTCTGCGAAGCGAGCCGCCAGCTGGTGTGCTGTTGATCGATCAGTGATGAGCTGTTTGGCGTGAATAAAGTAGCAATTCCTTGGTGTCTTTCTTTTTTGCTAGTTTTTTTTCCGTGCGGCGGCCGTTCTCTCTTTCGCGTGGCGGGCTGCTGTGAGATTTGGTGGTGAGTACATCCTCTCTTGCTTGCTAATTGCGAATAGAAATGTATAGTTATAACGAAGTAACTACGACCCCCCTTCAACTTCGTTATAACGAGGTTTTACTGTACTTAACAGACTGGGATATAAAACCGCTAACTCACCCCCAATTCCGCCGACATTGCCACCATGGGATTATTTGCCATAGGGATAAAGTTAGACCTCATCCCCAAAAATATGCACCCGGAAAAGAATAAAAAACGGCAGCCAGAACCTGGAGGATGCTTAAAGGGACACTAAAGCGAAACAATAAATCAGTTTAGACTAATGCAGCATGGTTTGAGAACCCTGCAGGCAGTCATTTCAAAAAGATAGTTTGATTATTAGGTGAGAAAATTAAGTTCCAAATATCAGTATTTGAATTTCGCGCCGAAACCCCAGCGCCGGTACGTCAGCGTGACGTCAGGAATTCCAAAGTATGTTTTCGCATTAGGGCCGCGTTGGCTGAATAAAGGGTCCCGAAACTTTCCATGTTTAATATTTGGTTCCTTTAGAACACAATGTAGTCAATCTGTACTGCAATATATAATTAGTAGGCCCTAGAAGATGCCATCAAAATCCAAGACGTCACAGCCCCCAGGTGTGGGAACTTAAGTAGGCGTCGCCACCCGTATTTCGTTTTTGCGCTTTGTCTGGCTTACCAAACGTCTTATCGTTGTAAGAGTGGTGTTTTCGGTGTTGTAGAACGGTAATTTACTGACGCAGAAGAAATCATTTTTCACTTTAGTGTCCCTTTAAGCTTCGCCTTCAAGAGTGGATAGCATCCACAAAATACCTGACTGCTTCTCACGCTTTCCGGCAACTGGACCTTATGTAACCATAATGCTGACTCTAGAATTTCTTTGAAATTAGCTTTATGTATAAATCAAGGTTTGGGCACTGTTCGGCTTGCGGTGTCCTCGTGCTAGGCGGTCTAAGAAGGTCTCTGTCCTGTTTTCTACGTCTGGCCTATCGAAAAAGAGCTCCTTCATGCGCATGCGTCTTGAAAACTGTTATATCTTCGTAGAGTTCGTATTCATTTACTGCGTTGTTCGTGGGACGATACGTTAGACCACGGTTCCGGAGATTAACTTCATCGGGTCTTAAATTCTGCGATATGGCTGCTACTTTGCTGCAGTGCTCTGGAAGCTCGCTCGTAGCACTATCGGTGGAGCTATGTGCTGCAGGGGTCGTATTAGTTCTCTTGGGTTAATGGCTAATGCTGGCGAACGCGATTTGCTTCTTGCAATTTGTGGAAATATGGCCTTCCTTGTTGCAACGGGAGCAGATAATAATTGGTCTCCGGGCCTCGAACGCGCGCTCTACGTCTGCCTTAGGTTTAGCGGCCCCAGCCGACTGGTCTGTCTCTGCTAGCCCTTCCCTCGCCACCTCCCTTGCTGAACTCGTCGCTCGTGGATGATTTCTTATTCGGCAAAACTGAGTTGCGAGGGGAAAACCGCTTTACAGAATAGTCGTTTTTTTTCTAGTTTACCTTATTGAATCGGTTTCTCTAGGAAGTTTCGGCGCGTGTAATATTCCTCCGCGAGCTGCGCTGCCTTCTCTGGGTCTACCCCTGGGAACCTGTCCTACAGCAAAAGTATGTAGAAGGATCGACATTTGGGCGAGTTCGTCAGCGCTGTCCTGTGTGTTCCTGCCTTCTGTCTTCGTCATATTGCGCTGCCCCTTCGAGATGTTCTGCCAAAGTCTAACTTCTTCTGGAAGAACTCGGTAAAACTGCTCCAGTGCTATGAATTTAAGCACCTTGTCGTGGTTGCCATAAACTTCTGCACTTTTGAGCAACTCTTTTAAGTTGGACTTTAACTCGTACGCGAACTCAGTGTGCGACTAGCTGCCACATTTTGCCTGTCTAAACCACTGTCGAAATGCCTCGGCAGAGAGGCGGTATTTGCGAAGAAGCGCGGCTTTTACCTTTCCATAGTTCTCGTAGTCTCTTTAGACAAGCGTGCGAGAACTTCCGCGGCCTCTCCTGGGATAACTGAAATAATTTTTTGAAACCAAAAGCTTTCGTCCAGTTCTATCTTTTCACACGTATGTTCGATATTCACGAGTGAGGTATCACCGCCCATCCGGTACTGTAGCATCAGATCGTGCATTCTCAGTTTAGGCGTATCATCTCCACCCACAATGGGCCGGTTCTCCCTTAAGTCCCTTTGGCGACCCGTCGTCTGCAGGAACCAGTTTGGCAGTCGCTGACGTCCCTCTCGTCGAATTCTTGATTCGTCGCGGAGAAGTGGCAGCCCCCGTCGCCTCGCTGATATGCACGTGGTGCACGTAGTATGGCAGCTCTCGTCGCCTCGATGATAGGAACGTGGTATGGCACAACAACACACACGCACGAAGCTCTACATGCACAGGTCGGTCCACTGTTAGAGGGAACACGAGAGACGGCGGAGGGGACGTCGTCTGCTGCCCCCCTTAATTAGCTTCACCTGCGCGCGGTTGCGATGAACGCGATTTAAAGAAATGATCGAGCTTTCAAAACATTATAGGCCAGATATAAAGCGCTGTTTTTCTGGTGGAAACTTCGCGTTGGGGCATTAAAGGGCCCCTCACCAGGCCCCGTAGCAAACTTTGGTTATACGCTGAAAGTTGTTACGTGTCCTCTAGGGAGCGTTCTGCCACAAAAATTTTTCAAATCGACTCATTAATAGCTGAGATAGAAATGTTTCAGTGCCGCGAACCCATGATTTCAGGAGGCGAGCTCCACTGCCAAGCGAGACACTCTCCCCACTTGCCCCGTCTAGCCTGTACACGCGAAATTCCTTCCCTGCGTTCTCCCATAGCGGACCTCGAGGATCGCGTGACGCATACGTCACGGGCCCCGCCTTAATTTTCTTTTCCTCCTCGCTTTCTTTTATGCGGCGCTGCGCACGAGCTGTTCTGATTGTCAGGTTTCGCGCAGCGCACTGTTTGTGCGCTGTGCACAAGGACACATGACTAGCGGTATAATTCAGTGCCACATAAATACTGAGGCAGAACAAGCGGATCGCAGAGCATGATCACGCGCTGGAACACGGTAGAAGATGGCATAGTTTCGGTACCTGCGCACGCGACTGCACGACCGTGCGAACAAGCAGACGAAGCGGAAGTAAATCTCTCTTGCTTCGGTGCGAAGTAAAACAAAAAACACGCAGACATTCCGTTTGTGTGTGTTATTATTTTTCTAAACTTCAAGTCGTCAATTCAAGCAACAGATTACACAAATAACAGATGATGCCTTGAATAATTATCGAAGTCACGTGTCACCACGAGCGACGTCACACTGCGGACCCGAGTTCGTAGGCGCAGGGACGCGAGTACGTCACCGTCCGGCTTGGAGCGCAGTGGCCGCGAGGAGAAGGAAAAACGGCGTTCGGATTGAAATTTCAGACATTTCCGCGGTGCGCAGCGAAGCAATTCTTTTCAAACCCATCTTGGAAGCGATCTGCGATGATTACAGTCTAGGTGATGCTAGGTGCGCCGAGGGCTGATAGCTTCGTGTGTGCTGTGTACTCGGCGCTTAGTTCTCGTTGAAGGGAGACGTCTCACGAAGGTCAATTCGCTCGCTGCTTCCGTAGCTTTTCCTTACGCCAGCGTTTTGGCAGCGAGCGTGGGAGGCGGTCATTGAGCGAGATGTGCGTTTTCCTGTGCGCGCCTGACAATATGCTTCTTAGATATAACTACTACCCTTCGTATAGCTAATATTATTATTAATAAATAAATAAATATATATATATATATATATATATATATATATATATATATATATATATATATATATATATATATATATATATATATATATATATATATAGTGTCACGAAGATAACTAAGACGGGTCTCGCCGAAACAGAACAGCCTTCTTTTAACGATGGCCGACACCCAAAAGAACCCCGGGGCACAACTGCGTCTTTCGTCGTCTTCTCTCTAGCGATCGGTGCCTGTAGTGGGCAGCTGACTTCAGGCGATCGGGACTCGTAGTGGGCAGCTTACTTCGCGTCATTACTCCCCACGTGAAAAGCGACCGTCCCGGTCACTGATCGGAGGGCGACAGAGGGCGACAGAGGGCGCGGGAGAAAGTCTATGAGACGGACACGTCTTCGCGGGCGTAGTACGGTTTGATCCGCACCACGTGGACATCTCGGCTCGTGGCCGTCATCGGCTCCAGCACGCGTAGTAGTACTCTGAGGGATTACCTCGTAGTTCACGTCGCTGAGTCGCCTGACGAACTTGTACTGGCCAAAGTATCTACGCAGTAATTTTTCCGACAGCCCCTGGTGACGGATGGGTGCCCAGACCCAAACGTAGTCGCAGGGTTTGTACTGGATGTTCCTTCGGCCACTGTTGTAATGGCGGGCGTCATGCTGGAGGCGGAGGCGGTTGCGAGCAAGCTGTCGAGCTTTGGCTTTCTGGACGATGTCGTCAGCATTGTGACTTCTTTTTTTCGTTGTTGACCGGCAGCATGGCGTCTAAAGGTGTTGTTAGGCAGCGCCCATAAACCAGTTCAAATGGTGTGAATCGGGTGGTCCCCTGAACAGCTGTATTGTATGCGAATGTCACGCACCGTAAAATGTGGTCCCATAACTTGTGCTCTACGTCAACGTACATCGAGATCATATCGGCGATAGTTCTATTGAGGCGCTCCGCAAGTACATTAGTTTGTGGGTGATAGGCCGTAGTTCCCCGACAGGGGCGTAGCCAGGGAGGGGGGGCGCTTATGGGGCTTCAGCCCCCCCCCCCCGAAATTTTTTCGTGCTGTCGATGCGCCGCCGGCCAAAACAACCCCCGGCGCCGGAAATCATGCTCAATTTTGTCTGGAATGTCCTTTTCACGCTCGAAAAAACATTTTAGCGCGAACATTGCGAAATCGGACTGGATTTCGCGGCAACGCCCATGCACCGGGAGTCGTACATCGTAGCGCAAGGAGCTCCATCCGAGCACAAAGTTCCAAAGGCGTGGCGGGCGGGCTCGTCGTGGCATCTCGCTGAGGCCGCGGGATCAGGAGCGCTTGGATTTCAATTCTGGCACTTTATGGGTATAAAGTTGTAATAAACTTTTGATGCGTAAGGTGCATTGACATTTCCAAAGTCGAGCTTTAGGTTTTCAATTCCGGAACTTTGTGGGCTTCATGTTGTTATAAACATTTGACGCCAAAGGTGCATTGAATTTTCTAGTCTTAGACCGGAACATACAACGAGACAAGCCAAATCAACACACGATCAGACAAGTTGACAAAACACGCAGCGAGATACGATGATACGAAGCGTTGTGGTGGTTCATTTGTGGTGTCATGTTGCATAAAAAAACATAAACATTTTTTTTTTCACCTACGCCAAAGCATCCATGTGAAGACACTAAAACCAGCCAGGGTAACTACGTTCTTATTTATTTTTTCTACTTTGACCTTTATTCGTGAGGACACATTGAGCCTCTTAAATTTGTTATTCTGTTATTGTTATTGTGTTGTTAAACTGCACACATACAAATTATGTCTGGAAATATTACGCCAGTACAAACTAGACAAAATAACCTTCGAATCCACCTATCACACTAAACTTAGCACATACGAACTTAGGAAACAATGTATGGAAACACCTCGTGTACGCACTAATTACGGTTTTCAGAGGTTAGGATGGCAAATTCCTGACTTAATTAATCAATACCCTATTATTCTGGATACTGTACGCAACACTCCCTCTATACGTAAATACAAAATGTTAATTAAAGCAATGCTCATAAATGAACCTTAAAGGTGAAAACTGAACGTATACCTATCACTAGTGTGTTTTGTAAATACCGCTATGGTTGAATTGTGTTTTGAAGTATGCTGTTTGTTTTTCCGCCGAAAGCCTGTGTTTTGTAAGGATGTCTTATGTATTGTGTAAAAAATATTGAATGTGTGTTCTATTATGTAATGCTCTTTCTTGATTTTTGTAGCCTGTGGTGCCGCCTGTCATCCGGGTGGCGTGGCCTCGTCAGGCAAAGTATGCCTTTTGCCACGTCACCCTGGACAACCTTTTCGTTGTCTTAAATAAATTCTGAATGAATGAATGAATGAATGAATGAATGAATGAACCTATACCCGCGGGATGCCAGAGCCAGCCAGAGCGCATGCGTTTTTCTTGTGTTGCCTCGACCATACCGCGCGGCGTACTTCGGTGCGCGTGTGTTTTCTCTCGCCGAGTGAATTTTCGCCTGGCAGAGTTTTGGACGCCTTCTGGCTGGCAGACGAGAAAAAGAAACAATGGTCGCTCACCGCCATCACTGTTAAGACTTGACAGATTACACCGTGTTCGCTTGAGCGCAACCTCTCCGGAAAGTTTTGTCTCGCCGGGGTAAAATACCGAGCACTATGCGCAGGCACGTACCCAGGATTTTTTTTCGGGGGGGGGGGGGGGGGGGGCAACAACTCTATCATCATCATCATCAGCAGCAGCAGCAGCAGCAGCAGCCTGTTTTATGTCCACTGCATGACGAAGGCCTCTCTCTGCGATCTCCAATTACCCCTGTCCTGCGCCAACCCATTCCAACAAGCACCCGCGAATTTCCTAATTTCATCGCTCCACTTAGCGTTTTGTCGTCCTCGATTGCGTTTTCCTTCTCTTGGTACCCATTCTGTAACCCTAATGGTCCAACGGTTATCTAACCGGCGCATTACATGACCTGCCCAGGTACATTTTTTTTCCTCTTGATGTCAATTAGAATATCGTCTATACCCGTTCGCTTTCTGATCCAAACCGCTCTCTTTCTCTCTCTTAACGTTATGCCCAGCAATCTTCGTTCGATCGCTCTTTGCGCGGACCTTAACTGGCTCTCAAGACTCTGCCCCATATGTCAGCACTGGCAAAATGCACTGATTGCACACCTTACTTTTCAGTAATAATGGTAAGCTTCCAGTCAGGAGCTGGCAATTTCTGCCGTATGCGATCCAACCTATTTTTATTCTTCTGTGAATTTCCTTCTCATGATCAGGGATCCCTGTGATTAATTGACCTAGGTACACGTACACATTGCAGTAGTACTCTGCAGATTTCGCGATAACCTGATTGATGACATGGATGTGATTCATTGTAAAGTATCTCTTCCTGAAGCCAGCCTGTTCCCTTGGTTGACAAAATCCAGTGTTGCCCTTCACAGTCTTTAGTGGCCGACTGGCGATCCTGATCTCTTATTCCTTTGCCCGGCTATTTATTATTATCTTCATCTTCTGCGTATTAATATTCTACCCCACTCTTAAACTCTCTCTGTTAAGGTCTCCAATCATTTCTTGTAACTGCATGGTCTGCATTGTTGTTGAATAGAACAATATCATCGGCAAACCGAAGGTTGCTGTGATATTTGCCATCGACCTTTACTCCTAGGCCTTCCCAGTTTAATAGCTTGAATTATTCTAAGCACGCAGTGAATAGCTTTGGAGAAATTGTGTCTCCCTGTCTGACTCCTTTCTCTATAGGTATCTCCCTGCTTTTCTTGTGTGGAATTAAGGTAGCTGTAGAACCTCTGTAGATATTCTTACGCGAAGGACGAGTCAGTAAGACGAGAAGCTATTCACAGATTATATTTACAACAACGGTTGCAGCGCTGACCGGTTAGATTCACAGCGCGAGCCCAGTTTGTTCTTCCTCCTCTTTTCTGGAGTGATGGCGCCCACGCGCCTCGTTCAAACAAACAAATACCACACGCATGTAGCAATATTTTCCAAGCTTTTTACGTAAGCGTTCTGTACTCCTTGATTACGTAGTGCCTCTATGACTGCTGGTATCTCTACTGAATCAAATGCATTTGCGTAATCTATATAAGCCACATAGAGAGGCTTATTTACTCTGCAGATTTCGCGATAACCTGATTGATGACATGGATGTGATCCATTGTAATGTAACTCTTCTTGAAGCCAGCCTGTTCCCTTGGTTGACAAAATCCAGTGTTGCCCTTATTCTATTGGAGATTATTTTGGTAAATATTTTATATAATACTGGGAGCAAGCTAATAGACCTATAATTTTTCAATTCTTTAACGTCTCCTTTTTTGTGGATTAGTATAATGTCTGCATTCTTCCAGTTTTCTGGGACCCTTGCAGTCGATAGACACTTCGTATATAGAGCCGCCAGTTTTCCAAGCATTATGTCTCCTCCATCTTTGATTAAGTCGACTGTTATTCCACCTTCTCCTCCCGATCTTCATCGTTTCATGTCTTGCAGGGCCCTTCTGACCTCATCGCTAGTTATAGGAGAGTTTCTGTATCCTGTTCATTACTGTTTCTAAGTGAGGTATCGTGACTCCTCTGGGTACTGTATACAGGTCAGCTTAAAATTTTTCCGCTGCTTTTACTATATCTTCGAGATTGCTGATGATATTATCCTGCTTATCCTTTAGTGCATACATCATGGTTTGTCCTATGCCAGGTTTCTTTTTTACTGATTTCAGGCTGCGTTCATTTTTTACGGCTTCTTCAGTCTTTCTCATGTTATAGTTTCGAATATCAGTTATTTTCGCCTTGTTGATCAGTTTTGACAGTTCCGCGAATCGCGTAACGCTGTGCGGCCGCCAGTCCCATACAACCGCGTAGAGCGCAGGACTCTGCGATTCTAGACGTACTGCGCTCACCGAGAAAGGTTAGAAAAACACCCACATAAGCACAGCAGAGAAGTGGCTAGGTGAGGCGGTTCGACCGATAACTGTAGACGCATCATTCAAAACAAGTAATTGTTCTCCACTTCCGGCGGCGTTTTCTCTACTTCCTTTTTAAATAAAAAGATGTTGATCCATAAATATTTTCATAAACAACGGTTAACCTTTTTATTATTCGCTTTTGCTTGCAGTTTGATTGTTGCCTTGGCTCTCTCCCTTAGTAGATCGCTTAATTTCTCAACTCCTTGCGATTTTTGTTTCTAGTTGCCAATTTTGCACGAAAAGTGCTATACAATTAGGGAAAAACAGACGAGGTAACGGGCGACAGTCATCTTGCTTATGGGTTTAAGGGTTATTGCAGGGTTTCATGATGGACTCTCTTTCACATTATTTTATTTCCCACATTATCTAACCCATATCACGTGTAGATGGTTCCGGGCATCTGCCAGCGTCGCGGCGAGCCGTAACTCAAGGAAATAATGAAGCAAAGGGAAAAGTTAAACGCAATTGGCGTTTTCTCTGGCCGCAACTCGTTCCATGAGAGTACAGACCAGCTGAGTAACAGCCGCATCCTCCTCCTGGTCCCAGGATCAGCCTAAACAAAGAAGGTTGAACTAACAAAAGCAACAGCTATGGGCGTGACGGTTGAATAGATAGTGACAACTGAACGCATCTCGAGTTAATTGCGCGGGTGCGGAATCTATGAGAAAACTGTCCTTCACATTACAAGAGAGGCCGATAACTACCGCCATCTAAAAGGAGTGAACAAGGCAGCATAATGCTGACCGATGAACAGCTGCCAAGTCTCAACACTGACTGGCGGCGCTTTAGGAATATGTGAGGAGTGGTGGCGTGGGTGGGGAGGGGGGGGGGTATGCCACATGATATTGGGGGGGGGGGCCGGGCCCCCCCGGCCCCCCTCCCTGGGTACGTGCCTGACTATGCGTATGGTTCTCGGTGGACCAAGCGTCTCACGTTTTCTTCGATATTCATTCGGTAGCCACATTAGGTGCCCAAAGTAGGCATTGGATGGTGGCCACTGCTTTCCGTCGGTTTTTTTTTTAATTTCGGTGCCCCCGCGCCACAAAAGGAAAAAAAAATACATTGTTGCGGCGCAGCGAATTGTCGCATGGTGACTGTTACTTCTTTTGCGGAAAGTAATCGGCCACGGCACGCTTCGGTTGCCGGATACTATTATTATATTATTGTGATAGCAATTATATGAAGACTCCAGGCGCATTCCTGCTGTCGCCGTCGCCCTCATGTTTCGTATGAAGTCTCAGGGCAATAAGGTTGTGACCGCACGCCGCATGCTGTATGTGCGAGTGAAAGAGTAGGGGGGTGGAATGGGTGAGCCGACGATGGCGGCTCAGTCTCGCGTGCGCAAAGAAGACAAGCGGGGAGCAAGCGCGCCGCCTTCCGTCGCGCGCGATACATCGGATGGAATGTATGGAATGGGGGCGGGATCTAGGATTCTGTGAATCTGTGATTGCGCTACATGTTTATTTGCCTTGTTTGATGCATTATATACAGTGACTTTTTCTTTGATACATAGATTTATTGGAGACTTATACGTATATTCAAATATCTTGTTGCGAGGTTTTGTGTATACGTGCAGTGAACTTTCTTTCCAGTGACACTTTTCTGCCCTTTATCAAGCATTCGTATTGTATCTTCGCATTTATAATGAACGAGGGTGAGTTAAATGAAAGTGAGCCTACCCACTCCGCGCAATAATGGTTCGGTTCATTATCTGCGAGGCATGCGCGTAGCACACAGGCACCTTTCATTTACAAAAGTGACACCAGATGTGAGGGTAAATGTTCTTTAATGCTCTCATACACTGGATTGAACATGGTTGCGTGACGTAATGGACACTTCAGAAGTTGAGCAGTGGGGTGACGTGAATGTTTTGACAGCTGAAGGTGTTTCGTCAAAAGGAAATTATTCGCCGTATGGCTGTCGTGTACGTTGGACATTGCATTTCATTGGCCACTGTGAAGCATTGGAGCAAACGGTTGAAAAAGGACGTGAAAGTTGCAAATACGATCCAAGACCGGGCCAAAGCCATCGTGCAATCACCCCCAACACAAGTGCAAAAGTTGATGAGCTGATGAGACAAGAACGGAGGATAAACCTCGATGAACTGGCAGAGCGTGTAAACATCAGTCGCGGTTCGGTTCACACCATAATTCATGAGCATCTCGGTTATCGGCTCTTGTGTGCGCAATGGATGCTCAAGATTTTGAACCACCGCCAAAAGAAGGTTCTGCGCTGCCTTCACTCATCTGATCCGGTATCACAATGAGGGTGACGAGTTCTTGTCTGCAATTGTGATCGGGGACGAACCATGGTGCCACTACTACGTGCCTGAAACACGACGGCAAAGCTTACAGTGGAAACATTCGAATTCACCGCGCCCAAAGAAAGCAAAGGCCGTCATTTCCGCAGGAAAGGTGTTGTTTTATTTTTTTTTTCTATCGTCAGGGGCCATTACTGATAGAATTTTCTAAAGCCGGAGAGACTATCAATCGTTTCCGATATTGTGAAACGCCGGATCCGCTGCGTGTCGCAGTCAAGAACAAACGTGGGAAATTGACGAATGGGGTCATCTTGTTCCACTACCTGGCTATGGTGTTGGCTGCTGAGCACGAGGTCGCGGAGTCGAATCGGCCACGGCGGCCGCATTTCGATAGGGGCGAAATGCGAAAACACCCGTGTACTTAGATTTACGTGCACGTTAAAGAACCCCAAGTGGTCGACATTTCCGGAGTCCTCCACTACGACGTGCCTCATAATAAGAAAGGGGTTTTGACACGTAAAACCCCATAATTTAATTTTTTAATTTTTCCACAATGCCCATCCCCACGTCGCTGATGTGGTTAATACAAAACTGGTAAAGTTCAAGTGGGAAACGCTGCAACATCCGCCATACAGCTAAGACCTGTCGCCTTGCGACTTCCACATTTTGGGGCAGATGAAAAAACAGCTTAAGGGAAACAGATTCGTGTCGGACGATGACGTTAGTCAGTTGCAGATTTGTTGAAGCAGCAACCTAAGGAGTTTTATGAGACGGGAATCACCCGACTCGTTAGTCAATGGGATAAATGTCTAAATGCTCACGGAGAGTACTTTTAAATAAAGTACCCCGTTTGTCATATATTTGCATTCGCTCACTTTCATTTGACTCGCCCTCATATATTTTGGAGAATGGCTCTATATAGGTGCTCTCTGTTGAGACAATAATTTCGGTGCAATTACTCACGATACACGACCGGTGACAGCTGCTCCTGCGTAATACATTGGAATAAATGACAGCATCATTGAGATTTTTCACTGGCCGTTAAATACGTACAACAATGTAAACAAGGTTGTTGAATGACAAAGTTTCATGAACATATTTGTGCTCAATTTTTTCATTTCATGGCCTTTAGATTTTTCATATCAGTGGCATGCAGTGTTTTGCTGGTTTCGAACTGATATAGTTCTAAGGATCGTGTGATATTTTCTTTACTTATTAAATAGACAAAAACATGGAAGCATTGATATAAGTTATTTTGAGCACAATTTCTGGCACATACGAGCATATCTTTTTATTAAAACATACATATTTTACTTGTTTTGATAGTGCGTGGCGTTCAAGAATTCGTTTGCAGCGTCTTTGGCAATGGCAATGCAGTTATTATTCTTGTATTTAACCTCTCGACAAATTGTTTAAGAGGAAGCTTTAGCTCGGGCCCAACTCCGAAGCGGCCTATTCAAATAAATGTAAAACGCAGAAACGGTTTTATGAGATAACCCTTGGATCACGTTTAATGGAATTTGTTTAATTTTTGAAAGTTAACTTCTAGTATTTGTTGGAAGCGGAAGTTCGATTTAGGGCCTGAATTTTGTTTAATATACTATGAAAATTTTGAAAGTGCGAAAAAAATAGAAGCACGACGTTTACAAACTAAAAGCTCTTCATCAAAAACAGATATCGCAGTTCTTCAAACGGCATCTATTATAAGAGTCAAAGCGGACAAATTCGGTATGTCAATTTGTATCTTACGTGAATTAGTTACGTGGTGCACAAAGGTTCTGCAAAAGCATTTCGATAATGCTAAATTGTTTGAGATTCATTTGTAACATATCAATTTTGTCCGCTGTAAATATACTAGATGCGATTCACAGAATTATATTATTTTTCATTGTTGAGTTACAGAGTTTTAAACGTGATAGTTTCGTTTGCTGAAAATTTGAGATTCGTGCCAACTTTTAATAAAAAAATTGACAACCTAAATGAAAAATTCGAAACCAGAAGACAGTAGAATTTAAGTTTTTCTTTTAAATGTAACAAACCTCATCAAAATTTGTGCAGTTGTTGCCGAGAAAAACTAATTCACCTTCTACATGTATTTAGATAGGAGCATCCGAGATAAAGCTTCCTCTTAAGGAGGAGGCCAAGCTGCAACGTGAGCCCTCCCCCCCCCCCCCCCCACGAACGAAATTTCTGGCTACGCCACTATTCCCCGATGATTGTTGTGGGTCATTGTGACGATCTCCTGTATTAAGTCAGCAGTAAATGCAGTTCCTCGATCGGTTATTAAGATGGAAGGGGCCCCGTGACGTAATACGATGTCATGGACAAAGAACATGGCGACTTCTGTAGATGTACGTTCTGCGGGGTATAGCTTTTGTTTCTGCGTACCGCGTTAGGTAGTCCGTTGCGACGACTATCCATTTGTTGCCTGCGGACGACGTAAGGAATGGACCGACAAGATCCATTCCAACCTGTTGAAACGGTGTTGGAGGAGGGCCCAGGGGTTGCAAAAGACCAGCAGGTTTCAAAGGTGGAACCTTGCGCCACTGACAATCACGGCAGCTCCTCACGTAGCACTGAACGGACGAAAACAGCCGCGGTCAGTAATACTTCTGGCGTATGCGCGCTAACGTCCTGGCGAAGCCTAAGTGTCCGGCACACTGGTCGTCATGACATGCTGGCAACACTTCGCGCATTGAAACTGGGACGACGAGAAGGAACGTTTCGTGGCTATTTTCGAAGCTCTTTTTGTAGCGAACATTGTTCCGGAGGCAGTAAGAATTAAGTCAGCCCCGTGACATCGGTCGTGGGACAACAGCATCGGCTCCCTGGAGCTATATAGGATGAGGGGAAGCAATGTAGTGTCTGCACGTTGGAGGTCAGCCATCTCGACAGTGTCTACTACACCAAGAAACGGGAAGTTTTGCTCTAAATCACTTGGCTTCAAAGGTATAGGTGCACGTGAGAGGCAGTCGGCGTCGCGGTGCTTCTGCCTGGATCGATAAGCCACTGTGACATCGTGCTCCTGAAGGCCGAGGCTCCAACGAGCGAGGCGGCCTGAAGGGTCTCTAAGACTCGCAAGCCAGCACAGTGAGTGGTGGTCTACTCGAAAAGGTCGGCCGTACAGCTAGTGTCGGAACTTGCCGATGTCCCAAACGAAGGCGAGACACTCCTTTTCAGCCGTGGAATAGTTAACCTTCGTCTTTGTCCCACTACGGCTTGCGTAGGCTACTATAATCGTTCGGCGCCGTCTTGCCACTGGACGATCGAGCATGGCGCCGAGCTTTACGTTGCTGGCATCTGTGTGGATTTCTGTGTCAGCCTTGTCGTCGAAATGCCCGAGTACGAAGAGCTTTTGCAGTCGCTTCCGCAATTTCGTGAATGCTGCTTGTTGCTCGTCCGTCCACTAGAAGGGTACATCTTGGCGTTTTAATCTGGTTAATGGTTCAGCGATCCTTGAAAATCCTTCGACAAAACGACGATAGTAAGCACAGAGACCCAAGAAGCGTTGAACTGCCTTCTTCCCAGTTGGACGCGGAAACTCTGCGACGGCAGCTAGCTTCTCAGGGCCTGGCCGAACACCGCGGGGGCTGACTACGTGTCCGAGAAACTTGAGCGCCTGAAAGCCAAAATGACATTTCTCAGGCTTGATAGTCAGATTTGCTTTGCTGATGGCGATGAGTACGTGCTTGAGTCGTTCTGGATGTTCATCAAACGTCCTCGAAAACACCACAATGTCGTCTAAGTAGACTAAGCACGTCTGCCATTGAAGTCCAGAGAGAACGTTGTCCATCATACGTTGAAATGTGGCATGTACGGAACACAGGCCGAGTGGGAGGACTTTAAGTTCACATAATCCATCAGGCGTCACAAATGCAGTTCTTTCGCAGCCACGCTGATCTACTCCGATCTGCCAGTATGCAAGATCCAAAGAGGTGAAAAATTGGGCGTGGCGTAGACGGTCCACAGCGTCATCGATCCGTGGAAGAGGATAAACGTGGCGTTTGGTGACACGGTTAAGACGTCGATAGTCCACGCAGAAGCATAGTGTATTGTCCTGATCTTTAACCAACACTACGGGGGACGCCCATGGACTTATGGACGGCTGAATCGCGTCATAATTGATCATCTATTGAACCAGGCGCTTTATCACACACCTTTCCGTAGGCGAAACGCGATAAGGATGTTGACGAACGGGGCATGCTGACTCGTCCGTAGGAACACGTTTCGAAACGGAGGTGCCCCGTACTTTAGACGCGATAGAGAAGCCGGCAGAGAAGTCATTGACAAGGTCGAGCAGTTTCTGTCCTTCCTTATATAGACGGAGTTAATCTCAATGCGATCGCTCAGGTTGACTGTTTCCAATGAATTAGGCGAAGCAGTTCCAAGCCAGGCGACGTCCGTGAGGGCAGCAATTTCATGGAGGAAAGCGACAGCTGTGCCTTGCGGTAAGTGCTGATATTCGTTGCTGAAGTTAGCAGGACTAATGAGTTTCCGTTCTGAAGCTGGACGAGGCTTTATGCAATGTAGATGTTCCGCTCAAGCATTAACGGAATGTTTGCCTCGGCGATGCCCTCATAGCTGTCGAATGCGTCGCACGTTACCAGGGTCAGCAGGCTGCTTCTTGACGGTACCGTTATGCTGTCATCGACGATGCGCAAGGCGTTTTCGGTGTGGTTCTCGTTGCCAGCGTAGATTGCTATGGCTTTCGCCGTAGAAAACGTCACACTCGATTTTTCCAGGTTGATTACGGCTCCACTCATCTGTAGAAAGTCCATGCCGAGTATCAAGTCCCTCGAACAACTGGGCAGAATAATGAAGACCCCGACGTACGTAAATCCGCAAATATTTACTCGAGCAATGCATCTGCCCATGCGAATTAGTATATGACCTCCAGCAGTACGGATCTGCGACCCAGTCCACTGTGTAAAAACTAACTTTGACGCAAGGTCTCGGCTCATAACCG